>NC_045426.1:102535812-102845812 GCF_902635505.1 Sarcophilus harrisii
TATAGGTCTAGGCTGAGTTTCTGACTTATTATTTTCCATTTTCCCAGCAATTTTTGTCAAATTATGAGTTCTATTCCAGAAGCTAGAGTTTGGGGGTTTATCAAATACTAGATCACTATACTCATTGATTATTGTGTCATGTGTATCTAATCTCTTCCACTGATCCACCACTCTATTTCTTAGCCAGTACCAAATGGTTTTGATGACTGCTGCTTTATAATATAGTTTTCTTAGTTTTGATACTGCTAAGCAACCATCCTTTGTATTGTCAGTGAATTCTTTATGAAATGTCTTTCAACAACGGTGACCTAATCGACTTTGTTGGATATTTTATTTGGGAGATTATTATCTAGGACTAGACTAGATGGCCACCGAAGTCCCTTCTAATGCTGAAAGTCTTTAATCTTATGATTCTATGAGGAAAGAACAAGTTATGCTACCAAGAAAATGAGAAGAGGGAAGTTGACAGAATTTCACTTTAGCTTCAGTGTTTTCAGTGAAGAGATTAGGCCATCTAGTAGTTTAGAGGAGAGGAGATTATAGTAGGCAGCTTAAGGAGGAAGAAAAAAGGTTTGAAACCGTTCATTGTGGTGAGTAAAATTAGATTCATTAAGTACATAATAACATAGATAGGAGACCTTTATTTCAAACAGCTTTGATTGTTGTGTAAATTTGTTTTTATTTTAAATTGTATTTAATGCTGTGTAAATAACATTAGAATGAAAAATGTTTTCTTGCCTTAAATTATACCCAAAATAAAATCGGGAGCCCTTATTTGTAATTATAAAATGTGACAATATTCATGCACATATTTATGTTTGTGATTATATGTATGTGTACAAAATGTATTTGACTAATTTTCCATATTATTATCCTAGAAACCTATTTAAAAATCAATATCAGCAGTCCTATTTAAAAGAAAAAAACAAGAAAATATCTTTAAAAACAGAAAATGCTAAATAAATACATTATTAATGACAATAACAATTTTCACTCCTTAGAAGATGAGTAAGTAGGAGAAGCTAAATTCAAAACCACAATTGGCCAAAGATTAAACAAACATAGGTCTGTTTTGGTAGAAAGCTTTTTAAAAGCCAGAACCCTGCTTTTCAAGTTAATGCAATTCAAACTTACTATGCTTTTCTTTCTCCCTTCTCTTTAAATAAATTCAACTTTGTATTTTTCATCTTGTTTTTGGAATTCTTCCAGGTCACTACTGCAAGAAGCACACACAAGGTACTTGGCACTAAACTTCTGGGAGTTTGCCCACATCTGCCTCTGAATGCCTGCCTGCTTACCTTTGATGCTGCATTCAACACCTAAACTTAAAATAAAGCAGAATTTTAAACCAAAATGTTCTGCAGAGAACAATGGATGGACTCACCAATCAGCAGCCTAAGATAAGTTCCATGAAAAAAAAAGGTCTGGAAACTGAAAATAGCTTTAATATCTCAAGATGGGAACAATTGGCTTTCATTTGGGGAAGATGAAGGATAACACTACATTTGAGAGTTGGAGAAAAGTAAACTGTGGTGACAGTTATGCTGATTCATGATTTAAAAAAAATTCAGAAATACAGTAAGAATATGTTGTTTTCCTTAAAATGTCAGTTATTGATATACATATGCATATATATATATTTATGGCATATATATGTGTATGTATATATAATATATATTACAAACACACACATATATACTTCACTATTTAAGGATGTGTTCTTTAATTAATGCAATATATCCTTCATCAATATGCATTCCAACTCTTTCACATTTTACTAGATAATAGGTTGATGTGGTCAAAAATATTCATCACTTGGTGACCACCTCTCTGACAAGGAGCTTCTTTGAACTTGGGTTGGCTAGAATTTGGATAGCACATGGTCCTTTCCAAAGTCTGTACTTGAAGCCTTTCCAGTTTGGCAGTACCTACAAGGGCTTAAGCCATACTTGAACAACCTTGATCATTCTGGCATCATTGCCATACCATGGGGGAACCTCAGAGAAAGATTTCAGTGGAGCACTCCTCCACATAACCCCCTTTCCTGCCCCCCACAACACATCTATTGAAGTGACATACCATTGGTCAATTTGAAATTCTCCAGTTCTTCATTCTATGATCCTTGGAATCAATGTGTGCTAGTTATGTTGGAAGTTTTATTGGAAAAGCCAGGAATTCTTAATCCAGTGTTTCACAGTCAAATCCTCACCCTATAAAAATATCATTTTAACAACATTATCTTACCACTGAAGCCAGTGGTTAGTTTAACTTCAGTATAGCACTCAGAAAGAAATCATGGTAGAAAAATCTTCAATTTGTAGGTATCTAGGAGAGAATGAAGTTGACATGTACTAGTGTAAATTCAAGAAGAATGAAGCTTCTTAAGACAAGGTGACCAGCCACTAAATATGAGGGAAATAAGAGGTATGGATTTGAATCAGCCCCAAATTAAATTGCCCATCATCAATTTAGGAAGAATACTCCAGTATAATTAAGTAAATGTACCTTCATCTGAAAGGTCACATGCTAATTTACACTGCTATCAAAGTGTTTACCAGCACTTAGAATCACAGAACTTCGGAGGCAAAAGAGATTAAAGCAGTCATTGAGTCTGATCCCTTTATTCAATAGTTAAGGAAATTGAGATGTAGATGGTTTAGATGGCGTTAGAGCTTAGCAGAAAAGTAGCAGCAGAACTAGGAATGGAAGCCACTGTCTCCTAACTTCTAACCCAAATTGTTGCTATAATACCGCTAAGAATGATGTAAAACATGCAGCAGTGTGGGGTAATGGAAAGAACACTGGGCTCCTTTAGAGATAAGTAGCAGTAAAGAAGATTGTGAAAATAATTAAAATATTATGAAATCGCTATTGGAAAGGGTAGAGGTCTGGTGAAAAATGTGGAAATGAATTAAATTCTGAGAAAGGGAAGATGAAGGATTACTTTACTCTTAAAAGAATATAAAATATTATGAGGATGTTGACATATAGAGTTATCTATAAAGAACCAATAAATAAATTAAAAAAAAAAAAAAAACCAGTGAAAGCATGACAGATTTTGGTAGGAAGCATACATACAGAAAGGAAGAATAGCTTTGAAGAGAAACTTTTTTTTTTTTTAAGACAAGGGACAACCTTCCTTCTTCCAACTTCAGTTTTATCATCTGTTAAGTATGGAATTTGACCTACAAGATCTCCAGCTCTAATTCTCTGTTTCTCTACAAAAACCCTTCCTCACTATCAGGATGTATAAGTCCTATAATAGGAATAGGCTGCAAAATGAAGTTTGGGTATCTTTATTAGGGCAATTTTTATTAAAGAGATAGGTAGGAACCTACCCTATATGGTTTGCACATTTACTTGCTAAAAAAATGGTGGTTGGACTGGACTTTCTCTTCTCATTCCTTCCAGCACTATTATTTTCTCATTACCTCATCAGATTGGGGACTTCTATTAGTTCAAGGTCTTTTTCTTTCTGTCTTTATTTTTCCTTTTTTTTTTTTTTTTTTTATCTTCGCCACTTAACACAGTTCTTGACATATAGCATATACTTAATAAATACTTATTAACTGACATAACTAGTTATTTAGAGCATCAAAGGATGGAGAATTTGTCAAATTTCTTCATTTTACATTTGAAGAAACTAAGACTCAGAGAGGTTATATGACTTGGCTAAAATAGAAAGCTGGTATTGAATCCCAGGTCCTCTGACTCTAGAATCACATTCCCCCCCCCCCCCCCCCCCCCCGAATGTTGCTTCCTAGGATCAAAAATTAGATTTCAAACTTGCAGGGTTCTAGAGGACATTTAGAAACTAAGCCTATAATTTTGTAGATGAGGAACATGAGGTCCACTGAAAGATTTACAGTTAGTGATATTATTGAGAATTCTCACCCAGATTCTCTGGTGTCATACACAAGTTCTCTTCTTACTATAATGGATTGATAGATCTTTCTGTGTTCTTATAAGAAGAGTCTAACCCAATGGTCTTTCAATCCAATTCAATTAAAAAAAAAAACATGTATTTGATATCATTTCTATAAAAGGCAGCAAGAGAGATTCAGACAGATAAAGGGAAGAACATTTTGGCAATGTACGTAGTTAAGCAGTCATTGACTATGGAGGGAGAAGGTAACCCTTTTCCCTTGAGATCTAACAGGACCATCAACTTCAAGGGCTAAAGCTGTTTCTAGTTAGGGATTCAGTGAGCATATTCACCAGGGAATCAAAGACTCAATAAATGGAATTCTGAAAAGCATGAATGCACTGGGACACTGGGCCAGTTCTAATTCATCACAATTTATTACTCCTCATAAGACAAACACTAAGCAGCTTAAGTGTCTCAGATGGCGTTACCTATGCGCTACCGTGCCGAACTTTGAAATAAGCTTTCATCTCCTTATTCTCTCTCCGAAATTGTGCAGGCGCAAGCATAGGTAGAAATGGGGGAAGGGCTGAGAATTCAGAACTGTTTTAGTTCAACTGCACTCATGGCAAATGACAAAAAAATATTCTCTGGGAGTAATCAGTCAGGATTATATATTCTCCTGGTTTACTAAGAAAGGCTGACTTTGAGCCAAACTGGCTCCTGTTGGACTAGTGCTCTTGGTTAATGCTCACTTCATTTATCACAGCTGAGGTATGGACAGAGGCACAGGAAACCTCATTTTTAGATATTAATATTAGGAGGAGGGAGGAAAAAAGGGGGAGAAGGAAAGTAAAACCCAAGGAATAAAATCAAATTTGGAAATCTGGGGGGGAGGTATGTGGAATAAGTTTCTTATATGTTCAAAGAAAGCAGCTGGAAAAAATAACATGCCTAAAAGGACTCAAGTGTATAATACAAGGTCATAGGAATTATAGGATTTGATGTTGTAAGGGACAATAGTGATTGTCTAGTCATTTTACAAATGAAATTGAAGAACACAAGAAGAAAGAAAGACTGGTAGAATTAGAACTCAGGATTCTCTGACTCCAAATACAATTGTCTTTCTCACAACTGGGAAATACATGTATGCATGCACATATATGTATATACCCACATGTGTTTATATATATACATTATATGTCATATACTTTTATATATTTTAATGTATAAATATTTCAATACTTTAGTATATTTGTGATGTTATCTGTTGGGTTATTCTCACCATTCAGGTAGATAACAACCCATTCATATCTGATAATCCTGAGTGATTCTTTCATATTCTCCCTCCAAATATTGTTACATTTCATGAGCACTGAATAGGGAAATGGTTAAATTGTCTCTATCTGCCATCCTTCTGTTTAATGAATTGCCATAAGGTTATTTTTTTCTTTCACTATTATATAAGGCTCCTCTGTTAGAGTTAGAGAAAAATATTCATTTTTATTCTATATATTTTCTTTTATTCTTACTTAATAACCAAATGTCCAACAGCATCAGGGTTCAGGTTTATATGATTCCACTAGAAAGAAGGGTCAGACTAACTAAACACAGTGGGTCTTACTCTCAATACACTAGAGTGTCTCAAACTGGGATGAGTAAAAGTTCATTCCTGTGTCTGTTGCTGTACTAGGGATCCAGTATACTCAATTTACAAAAGTAAGCAGGCTTTCTTGAGATCCAGTGGGATGGATCCCTCTATTTAGGGAAAGGTTGAGGTCCTCATGGGGACAGAAGAGACATGTATGTAAATATGAATTATATACACTGACCCAAATATACACCGCTTTTTCAAATACCTAATTATCTTCTTATTCACCATAATCATCCTTGCCTCTGCAAATAACCTGTTCCAACTTTTCATTGGATGAGAAGGTGTAGGAATTATATCATACATGTCTCTTCTGTCTGTATATATATGTCTGTATATATGTATTATATATACGTATATTTCAAACAAATATCTCTGAAGAACAATGAAAAGTAAGATGTCAGTTATTAAAAAAGCACTAATAATTACCCGATCAATTAATTACTTTTTAAAAAATAAGGTTTGAGTGCTGAAGGAAACCAGGGGTTTCAATAGTTAGAAGTGAGGAGATAATTACTATGTGTCAAGCATTGCATGAAAGGCAAGATAGTGTCATACTGATAATACTTCCTTTAAAATGAAACTTGTCTATCCTATGGGGGAGATAAAAGGTATGGTTTATTCCAGGTACTATAGACACTAGGAAAAAGTTCAGGGTATGATCATAAAGGTGATAATCAGTTATAGATACAAGCAAGGGAATGAGACTATCCTATTTCTGCTGGGATAATAGATCCAGTTGGATAAATCGGAATTCCTGGATCTCTAGCATGACTGTATTTTTAAACTGTCTCATCTCCAAGTAATTAGTCCATGTTTCTTGTTATGGAATTGAGGCAAATAAAGGAACTGAATATCTTGGGCAGGACTTGGGGTGGGGAGCAGTAAATTGTCTAGTCCCACATTCTGTGACATATGGTGGATACTCAAATGATTCCTCTCTTGACAACATCCCCAAATGGGGGCAATAGTGATATACCTACATCTGAATTCACAGTTTGACATATATATATATATATGTAAAACCCTAATATTCTTATATATGTATATATATATGCATGTATATTACATATATAGAAATTTATTTCAGAATATAACAAATGTATTTATTTATTATTGAACTAATCAACAAGAATTTTTAAATGCCTAGTATACATAAGGCACAATGTTAAATGCACAGACAAATGCAAGACACAAATGAAAATCCTACTTCTTCAAGGCATTCTGGACTATAGAGAGGAAAGGGAAGTAACAAGCACAGAGAAAGGTACATGCAAAATATCCAAACCAGGTACAAGACAATTTGGGGTGGCAGAGAAGGTACTAACAGCAAGGAGAATTAGGAAAATCTTTATAATAATACTTAGCCTGAGGAGTGAAGGAAATCTGAGATTCCAATAGTTAGAGGGGGAGAGTAGGTATATTTCTGCTTTGTGGGCTAGTTTGGAAATGGAATATGGAGTATTGTGAGGAACTGTTTGACTAGATTATAGAGGCAAAGTCTGGTGCTCAAATAACTCTAGTAGGCTACTGGTTTGAGAAAAACATGGTTCCCGTTTCTTGAGAAAGCAAAGTTTAAATGGGACATTATCCACCCTGTCATGGAGCTTACTGTTTAATAGGGGATATGAAATGAGGCAGAAGGAGTTATACCTTATAAAAACCAACAAGCCGAACTTTATTCATAGCCACTGATGACAAAACATTTCCACATAAATGTTGTCTTTGTTCTTTCCCAAACTCGTTCATGCAAGCAGTCTAAATGCTCTAATGGTAATAACCTACCAGTGATTGCTTTCCATACCAGAGGAGATAGAAGAAGCATAGAAAAACAAGCAAATGCAAATGGGCTGGCCTTGGAGAAATCCGTGAGTTCAAATCCCATGTCTACCAATCAGGTCTACTAGTGTGATTTATAACAAGTGATTTAACCCCTCTCTAAATCTCAGTATTCTCAGCTGTAAAATAAAGGAATGTGCGAGTATTTGCAACAGATATTATCTAAAACCTATTCCAAATCTTATTCTATGATCCATGTTTACCTTTTCATCCTGTGCAATGTTTTTCATATATTTCCATAAAAAATCATATCAAATATATCCAGGCAGATAGATGGGTCAGGAAGACCCAAGTTCAAATTCAACTTCAGATACTTAATAACTGTGTTACCCTTGATCTCAGCCTCTGTTTTTCTCAGTTATCTGTAAAATGGGGATGATAATGGACTATTTCCCACTCTGGAACTTTTCTCAGCATCTGGAGTATTTTCAACCTGAAACTTTCATCAGCCCTGAGACTTTCTCATCTCAAAACCTCCTTCTGTTATGTCACTTTTTCCTAATGGTAAATTCCTTCCAAAAGTCTCCATTTGGGTTAGGACTCAAGAAAGCTTCATTCCTCTTATGGCTCTGAAGTAACTTTCTGGCCTTTGGTGGGTATTTTCTCCCCAGTTCCTCCACTTAGCTTGTCAGGTAGTTTTTGTATGTTGTTTTCCCCATTATGATGTGAATGCTTTGAGGATAGTGAATATTCTTCTTGCTTCTATTTTTATCCTCAGCACATAAGTGCCTCGCAATTAGTTACCATTTAAAAATGCTTACTTCCTTGTCATAATTAGTGTTTTTAATGTATTTTAAACTTATTATCTCATTTGACCAGAGCTACTGCTTTTCTATCTACATCTTTAATACATCATCAATACAATATATTTTTCAACATTTTGCAATTTCCATATTTACAAAAGATTAAAATTATCAAGATTCTCTCCCTAAGATTACTAGGTGGCTATAAAGGGGGTGATTTGACATGTCAATTATACAGTTAAGCAACTGGAAATGTTTATCTTTGAGGAAGAGACTTAAGGGATTGTGCCATGATGAAACCTGTCTTTGGAAATTTGAAGGTTGTTATGAGCCCTTCAGAGATCAGCAAAGAAGAAGTTAAGAAAAGTAGATTTCTTTTCAGAGTAATATAGAGAAGGAAGAACTACTCAAGTCTATTTAGTTGCTGCTTCTCTATTTTAACAAAGGAAAATGAATATTAGGCTGGAAAACAGGGCACAAAAAAAGAATTAAAAAGTAATTGAAAGCAAAGAGAAAAGAAGAAATAGAGGTCTACTTTGTAGATCTCAAAGACACTAAATTACTGAGGCTTTCATGAATGACCAAGATCAGAAATCGTTGTTACAATATACAAGAAATCCCATAAAAACAAAAACAAGTTTAACATTTCAGATAAGAAGTCAAAATTTTCATGTAAATTCCTGGTAATTGTTTGAAGGAGATTATCTTGGTATCCAAGATATACAGACAAACAACATAATTATTTAAGCTATTTAAGCAAAAAAAATATCTCCAATAAATAAGTGATCAATGGACAGGACTAAAAGTCTTTCAAACTATTAACAACCAAATGAAAGAATTTAAGAAAGTCTTTGAACTTTAAAAAGAAAGTTTTGATAACTTGTTTTAATATAATTGGTTCCCTTTATAAACCCATTGATTTGATTTTATGGATTTAAAAACATTTTGAGAAGGGGTCCCTAGGTTTTGCCAGACTAACAAAAGGTTTCCCTAACAACAACAACACAAGTTTAGAATGCCTGGGTTAGAGAATAATTATGGTAAATGAGGTATTACCTGAATGGAACCTGGGAGTCTGGAGTTGATCAGAAACAAAAAAGATCAACATTTTGATCTACTAATGGCTATTTTCTGTAGGACTAAGTGAGTCTGTACCATTTTCCCAAATCATGAACAAGTATTTTGAAGAAAAGACAGTGGGATTTATACTTCATTTTGTGACATGCTTTTATTGGTACAACTTCTAATATGTTTCACGAATTGCAAAAAGTATGATAAGGACCACATTATTGGGGATATTCTTCAATTATATAGTGAAATACAGATTTCTGCTTCGGTTACAGAGTTTACAGGTATGAAAGTGAAGCTGGCTTGGAGCCTACACATCACACAGAGGAAAGTGTAATAAAAAAGGAATGGGGTTAGTATATGGGAGAAAGAGGAGTCAGCAGAGGAGAATTGAAACTTCTAAGCCTTAGGCTGGCTCAGGATCTTGGTAGCCATATTATCTTGGACAAGTCATTACCCTTCTCCAGGTCCTAGGTTCCTCTTTCACAAACTGTGGAAGATGGAATAAATGATCTTTAAGGTCCCTTCCAGATGTAAGAATTTCATTAGTCTGTGAATTTGGACACACATATTCAAGCACATACATGCTATCCACAATGGCAGGCGGCCAGAAACACAACGGAGATATAATGAAGGGAATACAAAGAAGGAAAGGTTCTGGCAACTAGAGATGATGGAGGAAAACTGACACCTGGTGAAATGACTGCAATTCTTTTAAAATCATCAAAAAGTAACTCAAGTAATGCCATTAGCAGCAAGAGTTCTAATGCAATAATATATTTGAAAAATCCCCAAATTACCCTGTCTATTATTCTGACTTTTAAAACTAAATAGAAGGAATTAAAGGAAGATGGTTGAGTAAAAGGACATATCTACAAGATGATTCAGACTCCTTGCTTCAAAAAAGAATTTTAAAAGAGCATCAAATAATAAAGGAACAACAAAAAGAAGAGAAAGAAAATTAATCCTTACCACAAAAAAATCATAGAAAAAACAGGAGAAATCAGTTAAACATAAATTTTTATGAATCAACACAAAATACCTTATGATATAATAAATAAATAATGTGAAGGAAAAACAGAGGCAGTAGACAGTTATATAGAGAGACTGTGGAATCTGAAAGAGTTGAGATCAAATTCTACTTCTATCACTAAATTATCTTTCCATTTGGTACTGCAAGGCCACTCCAAGTTGAAGAATATTTGCTGATTCGCACTTATACGAAGAGTTTTTTCAGCAGGAATTCCCTACCCTTTCATAACCACAGGTCTAAACTACCAAAAACAAACTGCTAGGTAGAAATCTCCAGAAGAGGTGAATAATATTGTAATAAATACAGATGAGCTGTCAGAAATGAGGAATGAACAAACTTTAAGAACATTGAGAAACACATAAGCTTAATTAAATGGAATAAAGGATAACATGAGAAAATATTAGAATATTTGAATAATTTTAAAAGAAATAAGAGCTGAGAGCTTAAAAGGAAGGCAGAATATTTTAGTGAAATATTAGACATGCTTTAAAAAAGAGAATGGCAGAGATGAAACAAGATCAGGCATAATGCAACACAAACTATTAGGGCAAATTCAAAACAATGAACATGAAAAAAAAAACCCTTGAAAATGTCAAATTCCAAAGCAAACAACATCACTTCAACATTATATGAAAAAGCAAAACCTCAGGAACAAATTACATAGTGATTAAGAACTGACTAAATACACTGGGGTTTGTGAATTTAAAGTCGTCCAGAAATGAGAAATAGGAATAGTTTTGACAACCATTTTTATGATATCTTTTGTTTTTTATTAGCTGTATTTTCTAATTCATCCTTCCCAAAATTTTTCACTCATTACAAATAATTATTCTTATAGGAAAAAGTTTGGCCAAGTTAACTAATACATCAAAAAAGTCTGATGTTGAATATCGTATAACTATGGTCCCATCTCTGCCAAAAAAAATTCCCTTTATGTTTCTCTTTTGGGGGCAGGTCCAGTCACTAAAATGTTGCCAGATTCAGTTTCAATTCTTTTTCTGTTACTTTTCTTTCCTTTACATTGTTCTAGTCATTTTGTGTAATGCTTTCCCGGTTCTGCTTATTCTAATCTATACCAGATCATAATCATTTTTCCATGCTTCTCTGTATTCATCATATTCATTATTTCTTAAATCATAGTTGTATTCCATAATCCACATTCCATTATGCTGCTGTATTAAAACTTATTTAGCAATTTATCAAGTTATGGATAACTACCTGTGTTCTAGTTCTTAACTATTACAAAAAGTGCTATTATAATTTTGTTATTTTTGTTATTGTATATGGATCCTTTTGATATGTAAAGGGCATCTTTAAGATATATACCTATCTGTAATCTCTGTTTCAAAGAACATTATCATTTTAGTCCCTGTTTTTATATAATTCCAAATTGCTTTCTTAAATCATTGGATCAATTTTCAGCACAAAAATGTATTATTGTGCTTGTCTTTTCTACAATCCATCCAACACTAACCATTCCCATCTATGGTTATCTTTGTCAATTTGCTGAATATGAGGTTTTGGGTTTGCATTTTTGTCATTATTATATTTAGAGCATATTGTATATGTTATTAATATTTTTAAATCTATGTATTTTTCAAAACTGTTCGTATTTTTGACCACTTTCCTTTTGGCAAATGGTTTTTTATCTTATTTCTGTGAGCTGCCTTTATATCTTGGAGAGCAAACCCTTAGTAATAATATTAAATGCAAGAATTTTCCCCCCAGTTGATTACTTCCCCTATTATCCTGATTAATTTAATTTTATTTGTGCAAAAGCTTTTCTATTTCATGTGCTTAAATTATGGTAGATTTGTGTTTTTGTGTTTGTGTATGTAAGAGATCCCTTTGTTCCTTATTTGGCTAATAATAATAGTTACAATTTATGTAACAATTAAATATTGGAAAATATTTTACAAATATTATCTCATTTGATCCTCACAACAATCCTAGGGAGTAGATGCTATTCCCATCTTACAGGTGAGAGGACTGAGGAAGTCAGAGATTATGATTTTTTCAGGGCCAAACTATCTGAGGCTGGATTAAAACTCATATCTTTTGGTGCTTTATCTACTTATCCTAAAATGAGATAATATTTGTCAAGCTCTTAGCATAGTCCCTGGAACATAGCATGCAATAAATGCTTCTTCTCTAGCCTTCTTCTTCCCTTCCATGCCTTGTTTAATTTCTTCAATTGATCTTTTTTTTTTCCTAAGCTATTTCAAAGATTTTTGATGATGAGATCTGGAAGTATTTTTCTTCCTTCATTCCTCTATTTTCATTATTTCTCTTCAGAGTTTAGATCTTTTTTGCCCTCACCAAATGAGTGTTATTATTTCATATAACTCCATAAAGCATCCCTTTGGTAGATTAATTGGTATGGCAATAAATTCTTAAAGTAATTTAGGTAGTACTTTTATTTTTTTTATTATATTGGTATGGCCTAATCATGAATATTGTATAACTTTCCAGTTATCTAACTTGGTCTTCATTTCTTCAGGAAATATTTTGTAGTTGTAACACAGACACCTTCAGTATGTTTTAGTAGCTTGACTCAGATATATTATGAGTATGGCAATTTTAAAAACACCATAATTATTATTTCTTTCTGAAGTCTTATAAAAATGCTATTGATTTTGATATGATGATTCTCTAGGATTTTCTAAGAAAATCATCAAGCCATAAGTAAATGATAATAGTTTTGTCTCCCTTTGCTTAGTTATACCTTTTATTTCATTCTCTTGTCATTTTGTTATTGCTAAAATTTCCAGAACTATGTTAAACAGGAGGAAATGAGGCATCTGTACTTAACTTCTATATTTATTGCAAAAGCTTGTAGTATTTATCAATTGTATACTATCCTTTCTTTTTTCTTTCTTTCTTTCTTTCTTTTTCTTTCTTTCAATTCTAGAAATAGTAAATAATATAAAGCAAAGAAATATTCTGAACCATCTACAAAATTAATGTTGTATAAATAAAATTGTTTTTATATAGCAAAATAACTACATATAATTATTTTTATTTTTTATTTTATATAAAAAATAAACAAATAACAAAAAAGTTATGTAAATAAAAAAATTCAGACCAAGCACAATAAACCCCATTACCATTAAACTACCAGAGATCGATCACTCATCTTTTCCTTTAACTTTCAGTAAACTACAAAACCAAAATATTTATCTATTTCATTTTGAAATTATGCTCCATATTAGTATTTTATAACTTAGGGAGGCTGTTTATAGAAATTGTATTGTATTAATTATGTAATTTTAATTTTTTCAAGGGACTGTGATATTTCTGCAAAATATGTCTTCAATAAGCCAGTTTTTATAGCATCTACATGTTTTAATCTCCTTTACAAAAAACAGTGTTTTGATACAACAGACATATTTCAACAAACACCCAAACAAGCTTTCCTACAAAGTACACTCCACAAAAGGAATTAAGCAAAATTATCTAATAGCTACTGAAAGGAAATATCAAAACATGTCAATACTTAAAAAATCCGAAATTTCATCAGTGTTGGTTCTCTTTCCTCTGATACCAATTCTACCATCCTGTCACTCAATAGTTGGAATTCTAAAGTTTCTGCAGCCAAAAACAATCATTACCTTAGTAAATCATTACTAAGAGTCTTTGTAAGCAGTCCTTCAGGACTTGTTCTTGGACAAAAGATATACATTCCATGTCTCTACTCTCTACTCAAAGTCTTTCCAATTTGTTTGTATCTATAAGAACTTATATTCCATAGATATAGCTTTGGAGAACCCAGGGTCATTTCCACAACATAATGAACCATTAGATGACTTTTGGGGAGGTGGCAGCATTATCATAATAAATTTTTTCTGGGTATTCATTTAATAATAGCCACTACAAAAAGCATTTCATGTATATTCACAACATCTATATGTGTTAAATCTCTTGGGTATTATTATATCCATAGTATAGTTAAGAAAATTATTAGGCAGGAAGAGGTTTAATAGTCCTGTCATTAATGGTCCTATTTTTATACTCAAATTACAGATGAAGAAGCAAAGCAAAAAAAAAAAAAAAAATGAAGTCAAATGGCAAACTCATGATTAACTAGCTAGTAAATATAAATGATAATGTTAGAATTCTATTTCTTCTGATTTTGCCATTCTTGCTCCATAGTACTTTTATTATAACAACAATTATGAAATATTAAACCTATATTATCTTTGCACTAGACTTTAAGTATCTTTCAATGGAATGTATTGAAAAATATTTTACAAGCAGCTATTTTGTTAAATTAAAGGAAAAAAAACACTTGTATTAAAGACTATAAAATAAAATTTTTACACACAGACATTTTGACACAAGAGTAAGTAATAAGCAAATAAACTGTAGAATTTTATTTTAATTATAAACATTGCAAATTAACATTTACCTAGTTTACTTGGATTTGTAATGAAGTACATTCTACCTCACTAAAAAGTAAGCATAATAAAATCATAGATCATGAGCTAGAAAAGATTTTGGGAGCAACCTAGTTGAATCTCTTAAGTACAGAAAGGTTAAGTAGGCTTGAATTTTAAAAGAGGAGTAGAGAGAGAGGAATAGGAGGAAGATGAAAGAAAGGGAAGTGAAAGGAGAGGAGGGAGGAAAAGTTGAGGAGTTAAGAGTATAGTAGAGAAGAGGAGCAGACTCCAAATATAGGACAACACGGTGGGCGGTTAAGATTTTATTGTAGGTTGTTTTTAGACATGAAAATACAACCCACCAACCACCACCCATGTACAACATCCAGAATGTACTCCCATCCTATAACTTGACATAGTTTTTTCATGTCGGGTACAGTCTTGCAGACATGATCGAGGTAAGGGGCTTGCCCTTTGTAGTTATATAATATATTGACTTTGGTTGGCTCTAGAGGAATGGTTCCTTGCCTCTAGCTCCTGAATTTACTACAGCTGCCAAATGCTTCCAAAACCTCTCAGGCTCAATCCCAATGCTGTAGAAATTCCACAGCTTTAGCAGATCAGGTTTCACATCAATATTTTTGTGGGCTGCTTGCCAAAGCCTTATCAAGGAAAAACATAATTATAGGCGAGACTGTTGCAAACTCATTCTACAGTACTCTCCCCTTCTGTCGCAGCCACTAAGGATAATATAATAAAAATGTTATAAGATACCGCATCTGCATTTTCTGTAATTCTATTTTCATTTTTGTTCAAATAATGAATTGAAGAAGACTCCAAGCAAAGCCAGAGATACTGTCACTCATCTCCTAAAATCCCAAAAGCCTCTAAGGAAAAGCTGTGCTATGAACTAAGTCTCATGATGACAGAGATAAAGAGAAGAGAAACAGGAAGTTGGGTGATAATGGTAAAAAACAGATATTCATAGGACTTCAAGTGGAAGAGACCTTTGAAATCATCTGGTCCAACATATTTCCATGACAGTTAAGAAAACTGAGGCTCACAGTGCCGAAGTTACTTGCCTGAGTTATACAGATAAGATCAGAACTAGAATTTAAACAAAAGTCTTCCAGTTCTAAATCTAGGGTTCCTATTAGGTCTGTCCTAATGACAGAAAATGATTTTGCAAAGGACTTACTTTTACTCATAAAGCTGTTTAAATAGATATTTTAACATGTGAAGCTGAGTTAAAATTAACAGTTTTAGTTTTAAATTTATTTATAACTCATGCAATCTTGATATGATTCAGCACTAAGAGCCATGGTACACTGTAGTACTTAGAGTCAAAAATCATGGATTCTCTTCCTAATTTTCTTTCATAATACTAAGTTATAATTTGGGAAAAGCCACTTTAGAGCTTTAACATCTGAAAAATGGGAATAATAATACTTCTTCTGTAAACCATCTTACAGGATTACAATCAGTATCAAATGACATAATGTCTTTAGTATACTGTATAGATCTTGAACACTATATAATGGAAGGTGGTGGTTGTGCTTCTGGTGGTAGTACTAGTAGTTACTACTAGTAGTAATAGTAATAGTGGTGGGGGTAGTAGTGGAAGTAGTAGTGATAGTGAGAGTGGTGGTAGTAATAGTAACAGAATGGGATAGAAGAAGAGTAGTGGTCATAGCAGTGGTGGTAGTAGTAGTAGTAGTAATGGGAAGAGAAGGAAGAGCAAGAGCAGCTAAGTCATGTTGATTTGTTTGTGGAAACAAGCGAATATATTATAGTAATTAAGGACAAAATTTTCTGCCACTAGAAATTATAGGAAAATATGATAGATATAAGCCATGGGTAGAGAAGACAGAAATGCTATAATATATTATTGCAATTTGTGGAAATGTATCATCAATTAAATACCCAGTAAAACATGACTTTGTGGCTAGAATTATACACTGGAACCTGTTATCATTCATGGACTGATATCTGCATAGTGCAAATACAGACCTCAAAATCCTGGAAAACTCAACAAATCCACATTTTCAAAAACCAAGTTGTTAACTACAATCACAAAGACATAAAAAATTAAGAATAATATTTTTGAAAGATGTTGCCACACTAAATACTCAGAATCTCTGAGATAAATGGAATAAAAAACTCAAAATATGGAGTCCAAGCAAAGATCAAATTATTTATGAATTGGATAAGCTTCACCTCATATCTATAATTCTATATGCTGCTAGAGATGTGGAGAGAATTGTTTCAATGAGCCCCAAAAAGTATAAAATTATAAACCATTACTTCATCTACAGGAATAATATTTTTAAAAAATATTAAGTATAAACTACAAGTAACAAGAAATTAATAATAACTATAACAGTTATTATTAATAGTAATACCTTGTAACAGGAATTTTTCTGTATGAACACAACTGAAAATGTGAATAAGATTATCATCATCCTTACATCTTTCAAAAATGAGAAGAATGAAATAACAACAATAAATATCAGTGATCTTACTATAAAATATGGCAACTTCAAGAGATACAGTTTAATTTGTTAACAAAATCTATCATTAACCTCTAATGACTATAATTTTTGGGTCAAAGAGGACATTTTAACTAATCATGACTTCCAGTTATATGCCTCCACCAAAAATAATATAAAATGGTTATTTTATTCCATGGGAATTTTCTTCATTGATATATGAAAGTGAAGACTAAAGAAGTATAATATTATAATATGTATAAAACAAAAAGAAAACCAATGTTTTGCTATTGAATCTGAAGGTCAGATTGAATCAATTGATGAAGGTGGTATTTAACAAATACTTTGGTGTTATACACTTAAGGTGAATATTTTAAGAGAGTGACTGACATCCTTTGGTTAACGCTTAATAGAAAAACCATATAAAAGCAATTAATACTTACTATATATAATATCTGTTAAATATATATACAGTGCAATTCTAGTTTTTCTATGAGAACCTTTGAATACTATCTCTATAGCTTTAAGATAAAGGAAATATAATCTGGGCAAGAGGTAAATTAACTGTTATCTGTAGATAATATGACTCATAACTGAGAGACTATCTGAGACAGAAAAAAGAAGGGCTAAGTGAACTTCTTTCCTAAGAGAATAAGAGAAATTTAAGAAGACTAAGTTTAATTCTTAAGCTATGCAGAAGATGTCATGAGGAAAATTTTTAAGAAACTTTGATTTTCTGAGAACTGAATGATTGGCATATAGTTCTGGTGTCTTTTGAGAAATATAGAACTACATTTTGTTAACTGCAGTTAAATAAAATCTCTAATAGCCAATGCATAAATGAAATTTTTTATATTATTTAGTACACTCTTATGACTACTTTCTCCCCTTCTTTAAATGAAAAACAACAGTTAACCATGTCAGCTGTGCATTGTCCTTTGCTCAAATCTCTTTTTAAAAATTTATTTTTATTTTTTTATAAAATATTTCCAAATTTAATACAAATTTTAACAATTTTTTTTAAATTTTGAGTTCAAAATTCTGTCTTTTCAAACCTCTTGTCCCTACTCCTAGAATATGCAAAGAATTTGATACAGATTATATATATATATACATATATGTATGTGAAGTTCTGTAAAATATATATTCATTTTGGTTTTCAGTTGTGTTAGTTATATCTAACTCTCTTGGATCCCATTTGGGTTTTCATAGCAAAGATACTAGATTAGTTTGCCATTTCCTTCTCTGGTTCATTTTACAGATGAGGAAAATGACAGCACACAGAGTTAAGTAACTTGCTTAGAGCATAGAGATAATAAGTGTTTGAGACCAAAATTTAATTCAAATCTTCCAAACTCCAAGTTTTTCTACTGTGACACCTAGCTGCCCAAATTTCCATATTAATCATGTTGCAAAAGAAAATATTAATAAAATACAACAATAAAAATAAACTTTTAAAAATGCTTCAATTTGCATTCAGAATTTATCAGAATATTATGCAATATTATCTTGATTCTGCTCTCTCCACTTTGCATCAGTTCATATAAATATCTTCAAGTTTTTCAGAAACCATCTTGCCCATCATTTATTATTCATAAACACATCCCAACCCAATCATATATTACAACTTGTTCAGCCATTCCCAATTGATGGGCACCTATCAATTTTCAATTCTTTGCCATCATTAAAAAGTTGATATATATATATATTTTTTTCCTCTCACATTTCCTGTTTTGTTTCCAATTTTGGCTGCAGCAATTTTGTTTCTACAATTTTGTTTGTACTGATAATTCTCCTAATATTGAACCAGCCCTGCATGCCTGTTATAAATCCCCCCCATAGTCATAGAATATGATTTTTTGTGATTATATTACTGTAATGTTCTTCCTAATATTTTATTTAAAGTCTTGCACCAATATAATTTAAGGTAACTGGTCTATGGTTTTGTTTCTCTATTTTTGCTCAACCTGTTTTAGATAATAAAATCATATTTATGTTTTAAAAGAATCTTGGTAAGTACTTTATCCCATTCCAAGCTCTCCCTTTTTTTTTAATATGGCCACTGCTAAATCTTGTGTGATTCTTACTGTAGTTCTATATTATATGAATGACATATTTCTTTCTGTTTGAAATATTTTCTTTTTCACCCGGGAACTCTAGAATTTTATTATAATATTATAATGTAATATTAATATTATAATATTAACATAATAATATTATATGTAATAATAATATATTATAATATAATAGTTTTGATTTTGAGATCTTTTTCAGATAATAATTGGTGGATTCTTTCAATTTCTATTTTATCCTATTTTTCTAGGACATTGGAGAAGTTATCCTTTATAATTTATTGACATGTGCTATATAAGCTTTATCGCTGATCATGACTATCAGGTATTCCAATAATTCTTAAATTACCTATCCCTATATATTTTCTAAATTAATAGTTTCCCCAATGCTATATTTCATATTTTCTTCTATTTTTTTCTTTCTTTTCAATTTGTTACATTGTTTCTTGATATTTCATGAAGGCTTTAGACTTCGGATACCATATTCTAATTTTTAAGGAATTGTTTTCTTCAGAGAGCTTTTGTGCCTCTTTTCTGCTTGTTGAATTATGATTTTTAAATTATTTTCATCAGTATTTTTGTGCCTCTTTCATCAAGCTATTAGTTGTCTTTTCATAATATTCTTTTAGTTTCATTTCCTTACTCAATTTGTTTTAATATTTCCCTTTCTTATTTAATTTGATGTTTTTTAGTTTTTTCCAGGAATTCTTGTTTGGCTTGTGTTCAATTCACATTTTTTTTCTTGAGTCTTTTGCTTGTAACTGGTTTAACTTCCTTGTCTTCTCATAAGTTTCTTGACCTTTCCGGTTATCATAATATATTTTTGTCAAGATCTTTTGTTGTTATTGTTGTTTTCTCATTTTCCCATCATTTTCTTGATTTGGAACTTATATTAAAATTGAGCTTTGTTGTTGTCGTGGAGGTGAGAGGGGATGTCTCTGTCTCAAGCTTGAGGTTTTTTCACATTGCTGTTTTCAGAGCTAGTTCTGGTGCTTTGAAAATTTTTAGTTCTCCCATGATTGTGTAATCTTGGGAGAGCTGTGGTCATTCCTTTCTTGGTCTGTATTCTAATACTTATCCAGGAATTCTTTGGAATTGTAGTTGATATACTTGCTCTACAAAGCATCTCCTTCCTTGGGAATGGAATTGATAACTGTTGCTCAGAGTCTCAGATTCCTTGAAACCAGAAGTGATACTGCCCCTCAGGGCTCTTATTACTCCTTGATTTAATATGCCCCTTTTCTGATTTTGAACTATGACTCAGAAGTATGTATAGGCAATGGAGTTGTCAAATAGCATCTGTTCCTGCACCTAGTGCTATCACAAGGTCACCCTATAATCTCTAAAGGCTAATGCCCTATATAATACTATCTCTGACTAGAGAGTTCCTGAGGCTGCTTCTTTTGTTGTCACTTCTAATTCACAAACTAATATTTCATCAACATGGGCTCCAGGTTAGCCTTTTCCACCATGTAGCAGATCTCCTTTACAGAGCACCTAAGTTATGTTTTTTTTTTTTAATTGAAGCTTTTTTATTTTCAAAATGTATGCAAGGATAATTTTTCACCATTGGCCCTTCCAAAATTTTGTGTTCCAATGTCTTCCCCTTTCTTCTCGTAAATGACAAGTAATCCAATATATGTTAAACATGGTAAAATATATGTAAATCCAATACAGCTATATGTATTTATATAATTATCTTGCTGCACAAGAAGAATTAGATCAAAAAGGGGAAAATTAGAAAGAAAATAGAACCAACTCTTAGTTTTATTTATTAATTCAATAGTTTTCTTACTTTCAACTTTATTAATTTTTCATTTTCAGAATTTCAAATTTGGTATTTGAGGGTTTTACATTTGTTCTTTTTCCACCTTTTTTAATTGTAATCCCAAACCATTGATCTTTCTCTATTTTATGCAAGTAAGCATCTAGAGATATAAAATTTCCCCTAATAACCGCTTTGGCTGTATCCCACAAATTTTGGTATGTTGTTTTATTATTGTCATTCTCTTAGATGAAGTTATTGATTCTGTCTATGATTTGTTGTTTGGTCTATTTTCCCCTGTATTTTTATTGCATTTGATTTTTATTGAAAAAATTTTATATGAAAAAATGAATTTACTATTTCTTTCTGCATTTGATTTTGAGCTTTTTATGCCCTAATACATGGTCATTTTTATATAGGTTTCATGAACCACTAAGGAAAAACTGTATACTCCTTTCTGTCTCTATTCAATTTTATCAAAAGATCTATCATACCTAACTTTCCTAAATTCTATTTACCTCCTTAATTTCTTTCTTACTTATTTTGTGATTCACTTTATCTAGTTCTGGAAAAGCAAGGTTAAGATCTCCCACTAGTATAGTTTTGCCATCTATTTCTTCTTGTAGCTCTCTTAACTTCTCCTCTAGGAATCCGGATACTATATCACTTTTGTATATATATATGTTTAGTATTGATCTTTCTTCATTATCTGTGGTATTCTTTAACAAATATTTTCCTTCCTTATCTCTTTTAATTAGATCTATTTTTGCTTTTGCCTGATCTGAGATCAGGATCACTACCCCTGCTTTTTTTTTTTTTTTTTCTTTTTTTACTTTACCTGAAGCACTGAAGCATGATAGATTCTGCTCCAGCCTTTAATCTTTTCTCTGTATATATCACTCTGCTTTAAATGTGTTTCTTGTAAACAACATTGTAGCATTCTGGCTTTTAATCCAATCTGCTATCCCCTGGGAGTTCATTAAAATAACTAATTCTGTATTTCCTGCCATCTTATTTACCCCGTTATGCTTTTCTTTCCTTTCCCCCTTCCCTCCTCCTCAGTATTTTGCTTCTGACCACCACTTCCCTCAAATAGCCCTCTCATTTTACAGCCCCTCCCCCTTTCTTATAACTTTCTCTTACTAATTCTGTTTTTCCTTTTATTAGGCTTCTCCTTTCTTTTCCCCTTTCCCCTCCCCCTTCTCTCTTTGAGTCAAATCTGATGAGAGTAAAATTCACACAATGTTCATCCCTTCTTTCCCTCAATTATAATAGGTTTTCTTTGCCTCTTCATGAGATGTAATTTCCCTCAATTCATCTTCATTTTCCTCTTTTATTCAGTACAATCCCCTTTGCACCTTTAGTTTCTTTTTCATATTATCACAATAAAATCAAATTATACCCACATTTTCTAAGAATACCCATAACAGAGATATAATTCTTAAGATTCATTTCCTTTTTACCTTTTTATGCTTCTTTTGAGTTCAGTATTTGGAGATCAAATTTTTTGTTCTGCTCTGGTCTTTTCATCAGAAATAAATGAAATTCATCTATATTATTGAATATCCAACTTCTTCCCTAAAAGACAATGCTCAGTTTATATGGATAGTTGGTTCTTGGTGCAATCCAAGTTCCTTTGCTTTTTGGAATATCATATTCCAGGCACTTCAATCCTTTAAGGTGGAAACTGCTAGGTCCTGAGTAATCCTGATAGTGACTCTTTGATTTGAATTTTTTTCTTTCTGGCTGCTTGCAATATTTTTTCCTTGATATAATAATTCTGAAATTTACCTACTTTTTTCATTGGAGTTTTCATTTTGAGAACTCTTTCAGGAGTGTTAAATGAATTCTTTCAATGGCTACTTTACCTTCTGGTTCTAGGACATCAAGGCAGTTTTCTTTGATGATTTCCTTAAAATTGATGTCTAGGCTCTTTTTTTCATCATGGCTTTCAGGAAGTCCAATAATCCTTAGATTGTCTCTCCCAAATCTATTTTCCAGGTAAGTTGTTTTTCTAATGAGGTATTTCACAATTTCTTCTATTTCTTCTTTTTTTGTTTTGTTTTTGACTGATTCTCAAAGTCTTATTGAGTCATTCACTTTGATTTGTTCAATTCTAATTTTAGTGTATTATTTTCTTCAGTTACCTTTTTTTAAACTCTTTTTGTATTTGGCCAACTTAATTGGCTTTGGCTATAACTTCAAATACAATACCTCCTTCATGCTACCTCATAAAATCTCTCATTTTCTTTAATATTCAGCTTACCCACCATTTTCTATATGTCACTCTTCCAGATCCTTTAACTACTGGTATCCTTTCCCTCAAATCACTCTTTGTGTAATAACATATCCTTTAATTATATAATATTTATGCTATATATTGATGTATGTACATCTCTCCACTATTAGTAGCCTCCTTATAAATTGAATTATTCATTCTTTAAACTTATACCCTCAGTGCCTATTAGAGTACCTAATTTATATTAATTATTTAATACTTATTTATTGATTGTTTATAAATAACATACTGGTTGATGAACACAAATTAAGAGGAAAGAAGAATTCTATGATTGCTGATAAACTAAGGTAAGCGTTCAGAGCTAATTGAATAATTAGGAAATTATGTTGTGCATTTGAATTACTTAATGTGGAAATATGAAAACATATTACTTGATTTCCTTAGCATTCTAATAGATATAAGAAATTTATACAATTTCAATTAAAGAGAGAGAGAACTCTCCTAACTAGACTACACATAGGGGAGAAAAGAAAGATTGTCATCTATAAACTTTGAACACCTGGTGGCAGCTAGTATCTTAGAAAGAAGTTCTCTTCATCCTGTTTTCTGTATCATATTTACTTTGACTCTCTCCAAAAACAGCCTCTCCTCATGGTTTCATATTCTTTCTTAAAGATATTATAATAATATTCAAAGTCTCTTCAAAAGTGAGAAAGGTTATTTAAAGTAGTATTGTATATACTTCCATTACAGTGAAATTACTGATAATGGATCTAAGAGGTGTCCAAAGGAAAATATACACAATTTTAACAAAACATAAGACTTATTACTCTAGGATATCCAAAGAAAGATTAGCACTTTTTTCTACCAAAGGAAAAGAGGATTCATAGTTATCCTCATAAAAAAACATATTGTAGGATCCAGTCTGCTATCTACTTCTGTTTGATGGGAAAATTCATCCCAATCATATTCACAATTAGGATTACTAATTCTGTATTTGCTGCCTCTTATTTTTTCCAAGTTATATTTTTCTCTCTCTTTTCACCATAATTTTTTTAAAATTATCACATTAAAGACAACTTAGAACTACACCGTCTAAGTATAATCTTTCTACATGTCCTGACAAAGGTATGATTCTCAAGAGTTACATGTATCTTCTTATCATACAGGGATATAAACAAGTTAACTAAAAAAAACCACACATTTTCTTCTTCCATTTGCCTTTTTATGCTTCTCTTGAGTATTGTATTTGGAGGTAAAATTTTCTCTTAAAATCCCCTATTTCATTGACTATCCATCTTTTCTCCTCAATGATAATGCTTAATTTTGCTAGGTAGTTGATTCTTAGTTATAGTCTAAGCTCCTTTGCTTTCCACAATATTCTATTCCAGGCTCTTTGATCTTATATGAAAGCTTCTAGGTCTTGGGTAACGCTCATTATAATTGCTCAACATTTGAATTGGTTCTTTCTGTTTTCTTACAATATTTTCTCCTTGATTTCATAACTCTGAAATTTATCTACAGTGTTTCTTGGAGTTTTCATTTGGGGGTCTCTTTCAGGAAGTGACTGGTGGACTCTTTCAATGACTCTTTTACTCTATTTGATTTAGATATCAAGGCAGTTTTTCTTTTTGATTTCTTGAAATTTGTTGCTAGACTCTTCATCATTGTGGGTTTTGGCCAGTCCAATAATTCTTGAATTTTCTCTCCTGTATCTATTTTCAGGTTGCATGTTTTTCCAGTGAAGTATTTTACATTTTCTTCTATTTTTTCATTTATACAAAAACTTTATTTGACTGATTCTTGATTTTTTCATTGCATCATTCATTTCCATTTCTGCAACTCTAATTTTTAGTGAATTATTTTCTTCAGTTAACTTTTTAACTTCTTTTTATATTTGGCCAACTGTACTTTTAAAGGAGTTGCTCTGTTTATCAGATTCTTTTTCTATTTCATCAATTTTATATTTTCAAGGAGTTGTTTTCTTCAGTATATTTTCCCATTTCATCAAATTTATTTTTAAGATGTTATTTTCTTCAGTTAATTTCTGTGCTTCCTTTTCCAAGGTTTTGGCTTTTTACTCTGAACTTCCATAACTCTCCTGACATACTCTCATTTCTTTCCCCCATTTTCTTCTACTCTCTTTTAAACTGCTTTTTGAGTTCTTCCAAGAGAGCTTTCTAAATTGGAGATCTGTTCATGACCCCCTTTAAGGCTTCATCTGCAAGCACTCTCCCCTTATTCCTCTTCTGGGCTTCTGTTCTGGTCTTCCCTATCTCTATCATATCACTCTACAGCCAGGCTTCTTACTTTTTTTTGCTCATTATTAAAGGTTGAGGTCTGCTCTTAGGGAATAGGGGGCATTGTCCCGAGCTTCCTCTACAGGCTTTTTACTGACTGCTCTGGGACTGGTACTGCAAGCTTCCTCATTGGACTAAATGACCTGGTTAAGTCCCATTTGTTTTACTGGAATTTAAGGGCTCACAATTTGCCTTCTGTTGTTGTGTCAGAGGTCTCCCACTGATATAACCTTCTGAATGATGACAGAGTAACCAATGCTGCTGTATTTTGACTGAAAGCCTTTTGAGAGACTCCCCATACCAGGCCTCCACACACCCACCCCTCTCTTTTCTGGGCATGTGCTGGGCCCCATTATCCCCTGCACAACTGAGACAGGGCTTTCCTGAAGTCTTTCCAAGATATCTTAAGACAATGTCTTGTCTACTCTCTGCCATCTTGACTATCCTTCCTCAATAGACATCCTCCTAAAAAATGATAGATAGATTAAAATGTTAAAGAAATATATTTTTGGAACAAACAAATCAAACTTCCCAAAACACTAGGGGTAACAATAAGTACATACTGCTGGATTTGTTCAATATAGTTGAGAATAGTTAATCTCCAAATGGAGGTTATGAAATTGCTGAAATCCAAAAGGATTCTCAAAAGGTGTTCCATGAGTACCATCTATATCCATGAAGTCATCCAACAACATGTCAATTGAGAATTATTAGACATATGACATACAGAGTCATTTATAGAAAAGGTAAAATTTATTACAGTGATTCAGAAACATAATTTCTATCAGAAATTAGAGAATGTTTATCCTTAAGGAGAACCAATTTGTTTATCATTTAGATAATGCAGTAAAGTGGCAGAAACTGTACTACCTATAACTTAGGTAAATACAAATTTTGTATTTGGCAGATTCCTAGAAAAACAAGTTCTAAATTAGGAATATTCATGTGATTCTTGCTGTCCTTTTTTAAATAGTAAATCCCTGTATGGTAAAAACAAATCCCCAACTATCCTTGAGAATTCAATAACCAGGTACAGAAGCAAAGAATCCTTACAGAAAGAACTGTTGCCCACGATTGTCTAGACATAACATTAATCATAAAACGTAATAATGATGTTTCAATATATGTACACTACAAACTACATGAAATGAAAATCTTTTAAATTGAGAGCATATGAAAAATTTGCTCTCAGACATACTGCCTGTCATTCTTGTTGTTCTGGCTGCTACTGAAGATGGCTTTAATGAGTCTATGGGAGATGAACTAACCTCTTATGTAATTCTTTTATTATTTACAAAAAGAAAACAATCATTATCCACTTTTGCAGGAATTCTCAGGAAAAAAAAGAATAACAGTAGGAGAGTAACTTGTCTTTAAACTATTTCTCTGTGGAGCCAATCAGAAATGATAAGAATAACAGTGATGATGATGATGATGATGGTGATAGAAATATCCAGTGGAAAGATATAGATCCTAGTAGTGTCATATATTACTAACTCAGAACTGCTTTGTTATGTTAGATACTTGACTATGTCCTCAAAAAATAAAATATTCAGGAAACTGGGCACAGGGCATATGGAATTTATAGGAATGAGAATAGAAAAATGTGGAGTTTGGAAAACAAGAGTCTGGAGTACAAGAAACACTGCCAAGGAAGGAAGATCCAGGTTCAAGAACTACAGAGAGTAACCCAATAAAGAAACACATGATAGAAATGTCAATATTTGATATCAAATGCTGATTTCATACATGTCTGTTTTATGAAAGACAAACTATCACATATTATAACCTATATGTGAAAAGAAATTAGTATTGTAAGGAGAGGATCAGTGTTGAAATTTTTTAAAAATGGCCTTCTCAAAATGCTAATTAAATCTTTCTGAAGTACTACCTCATTCTTATTAGTTTGGTTCATGGGTAAATGTTGGAAGGAACATGGGGAAAATGGACCACTAAAACACTTTTGGTAGAATAGTGAACTGATTCAACCATTCTGTAGAGCAATTTGGTAATATAGCCAAAGAGCTATAAAATAATTCATATCCTGTGACCTAATAATACTACTGCTAGGAATGTATCCAAAAAGAGATTAAAAAAAAAAAAAAGGAAATGAAGCTATATGTATAAAAAATATAAACAGCAGTTCTTTCCTCAAGGCAAATATTTGGAAAGTGAGGGAATGCCCATCAATTGGGGAATGACAAAAACTATGGTGTGAGATTATGATAGAATAGTATTGTTCTAGGGGAAATGATGAAAAGGATGTTCTCAGGTAAAGGTGGAAAATCCTTCTGAGCACATGCAAAGGGAAAAGTACTATGTACAAAATAATAACAATTCATCCCCAGAGAAAGAAAACATTGTATCTGAATGCAGATTGAAGCAATTTTTTTTCTTTGTTTTTCTTGAGGGTTTTTTTTTTTGGGGGGGGGGAAGATATGTATGGAGATATTTTGGAGATATTCATATGCCTTCTCAGTGGGAGGGGCTAGAGAGAAAGGGAGAGAATCTGGAACTCTTAAGTTTTAAAAAACAAACATTTAAAATTGTTTTGCATGTAACTGGAAAAAATAAAATATCAAATAATGTTTAAAACACCTTCTCATTTATTTTGACTATATTTTAAACAATCCATTCCCAAGCAACCTCTGGATTATATTACATTCTATTAGAAAACTTTTCTAATGTATTATAATGACAAGAAAGTTGAGTTGGAGTGAGGAGAAAGTCATAATGTATAATATTAGTAAGTAATGAAAATCATATGATGATAAAATACCAGAATATAGAATTAAATTATATTCATTTTAACTATTTTGTAGTTATATGCTATTCATAATAATTAATATTTATGTAGTTCTTTAAGGTTTTCAAGGTGATTTTTTAATGACAGCTATGTGGGATGGATAACTTAAATATTATAAATATTATGCTATCACCTTTCTTTCTTTCCCTTACTTCCTCATTTTATTAGTAACATAGGCTGAAGCAAGATAGAGTCAAGAAGGAAATAGAAACTTGGCTCCCTAATGCCCCATTGCTACACTGAATAAATTTTGTTATGATATCCACCCATCTCCAAAATATTAAGTATAGTCTTTGTATTCTCATCTTGTCTCTTGCACTACAGTACTATTAAAAATGCCATTTTAGAAAATAAGACTGCTGTACTTTTATATGTTTTCCAATTTTCCCTCCTCAAATGAGATATATAAGCATAATTCCTTTAAACAGAGATATAAGTGATATCTCAAGCCTAAAGTGGATATATAAAGGTCCTATTTTTAATTGGTTTTATTACTCACCTTAATACATATTATGAACCTGTAGTACATTGATATCAATTTTTATGTGTGCCCTTCAATCTGGCTGTAGGAGACAGTCAATATTAAACCCAGAAAGGTGAAAAATCCTTGGTTTGATAGCACACTACCTACTTCTGGGAAGCATTTAAATCTTGTGCCTTTTTGAACTAATTATACCGTAGAACTACTTCATTTGCATTTTCCCTAATCAGGAGCAGATCACAGTAATTAAAGCTGAAAGGAATAACAAATCAGAAATTCTGAAAATCAAAGGAGACATGAATAAGATTGAAAGAAAGAAAAACATTAAACTTGTCAATAAAACTAAGAGCTGTTTTTTTTTTTTTTGGGGGGGGGGGATACCAACAAAATAAAGTTTTAGTTAATTGTATTTGAAAAAAGCCCAAATTAGCATGATTAAAAATTAAAAGGTTGACTTCACCACCAATGAAGATAAAATTGAAGCAATAATTAGAAATTATTTTGTCCAATTACATGACAAAGTAGTTAAAGTCTAAGTAAAATGGATGAATATTTTAAAATATACAAATTGTCCAGCTTATCAAAAGAGGCAAAAGATTCTTAAATATCTTTATCTTAGAAAAATCAAGTGAACAAACAATAATTGGGCTTTCTAAGAAAAAATCCTATGGACCAAGGAATTCTCAACTGGATTCTAGCAAACATTTAAAGAACAATTAATTCAAATGTGATAGAAATTATTTGCAAAAATAGGCAAAGAAGTTCTACTAAATTCTTTTTACAACAGGACACCTAAATTAGGAAGAGCAGAAACCAACAACAACAACAACAACAACAACAACAAAAAAAAAAAAAAAACAAAAACTATCGACAAATTTCCCTAATCAATATAGATGAAAAAAAAAATATTTGTACCAGCCCTTGTTGTAGTGGCAAGGAATTTGAAATTGAATGGATGTCCGTCAGTTGGAGAATGGTTGAATAAGTTATGGCATATAAATGAATTGGAATATTATTGTTCTATAAGAAACAATCAACAGGATAATTTCAGAGAGGTCTGGAGAGACTTACATGAACTGAAGCTAAGTGAAGTGAGTAGAATCAAGACAATATTTTCCACAGGAACAAGAAGATTATGAGATGATCAACTGTGATGAATTTAGCTCTTTTCAGCTATGAGGTGATTCATGCCAATTCTAATAGACTTATGCTGGAGATATATATCTGCATCCAGAGAGTGGACTGTGGGATTGAATATGTCACAACAAGGTGTTTTCACCTTTTTTGTTGTTTGCTTGCTTTTTTTTTTCTTTCTCATTTTTCCTATTTTCATCTGATTTTTCTTGTGTAGCATGATAAATATGGAAATATTTTTAGAAGAATTGCACATGTTTAACCTATATTGGATTACTTGTTGTCTAAGGGAGTTGGGGGAAGAGAGAGAAAAATTTGGAACACAAGGTTTTGCAAGGGTGAATGTTGAAAACTATCTTTGCATGTATTTTAAAAATAAAGAACTATTATTAAAATTTTAAAAAATTGATGCAAAAACTTTAAAATGAAATGATATCAAGCTTATAACAATATGTCATAAACACTACACTATGACGAGATGTGATGCAGGGCTGATTTAATATTAAGAAAACTACTGGCATCACTGACTATATCAATAACAACAAATATCATATGATTATCTTAACTGGTACAGAAAAACTTTTGACAAAATACAGTTTCTCATTTCTATTTAAAACACTAAAAAGCAAAGGAATCCACAGAACTTTCCTTAAAATGATAAGCAAGAACAAGCTCTTATAATGCAAATAAACTTGAAATTTTCCCATTAATAGCACGAGTGAAGCAAGGATGTTAATTATCACCACTATTTTTTCAATATTATACTAAATGTGATTGCTATAACAATAAGAGAAAAAAAAAAAACATTTGAAAGAATTAGAATAGAAAATGAAGACACAAAGCAGTCACTCTTTGAAGGTGATATGATAGCATATTTAGAAAACCCTAGAAAATCAACTAAAAAACTAGTTGAAATAATGGTTTCCTCAAAGTTTCAGGATATATAATAAAACCCATATAAATCATTAGCAGTTCTATATATTACTATCAAAATCCAGGGGTAAGAAATATAAAGAAAAATTCCACTTAAAATAATTGCAGGCATATAAAATATTTGAAAGTCTACCTGCTAAAATAATCTTAGGGACTATATGAACAGAAATACCAAACATTTTTATACAAATTAAATCAGATCTAAAAATCTAGAGAAATATTAATTGCTCACAGGTTGTCCATGTCAATAATGACAATTCTACCTAAATTAATATACTTATTCAAGCCAAATCATCAAAAGTTGCTTTTTAGATCTAGACAAAAGGTCAATAATATGAAGGGAATAAAATAATGAAAAAAGGTTTTTCAGTAGTACTAGATCTCAGAATATATTACAAAGTGGTTATTATCAAACAATCTGGAACTGCCAAAGCAATAGAATAGGGGATTAGTGGACAAGAGTAGATACATAATACACAATAGTAAATGATCATAGTAACCTAGTATTTGATAAACCCAAAGATCCAAGTTTTGGGGGAGTAAAAACTCACTATTTAACAAAAAAGCTAAAAAACCTGGAAGAACATTTAACAGAAATTAAGCAAAGACAAACATCTCACACCATATACTATTGTAAGGTCAAAATGGGTAAGTGATTTTGACATAAAGGGTGATATTACAAACAAATTAGGGGACTATTGAAAATTTTACCTATCAGATTTATGGATAAGGGAAAAATTATGACCAAACAAGAAATTGAGACCATTACAGGATGTAAAATGAACAAATTTGAATATATTAAATATAAAATATTATTACATAAAATTAAATCTAAAAATAAATATATTAAATGTAAATATTGAATATATTCAAATTTTGCACAAACAAAACCACTGCAGCCAAGATTAGAAAAAAAGCAGGAACCTGAGGGGAAAATGCATAGCAAGTTTCTCTGATAAAGGTCTCATTTCTCAAATATGTAGAGAACTGAGTCAAATTTGTAATAATATGAGTCATTCCCTAACTAAAAATATGTTCAAAGGATATGAACAGGCAATTTTCAAAAGAATAAATCAAATCTATCAACAGTTATATAAGAATTTTCTAAATAATAATTGATTAAAGAAATGCAAATTAAAACATTATGATATTACCATGTACCTATCAGAAAGGCATACATTACAGAAAAGGCAAAAGATGAATGTTAAAAGGGATATGGTAAAATTAGGGCACTGATGCACTCTTGGCAAAACTATGAACTGATCTAATCATTCCAGAAAGCAATTTTGCAATTTTGACCTAAGGTCTATAAAACTCTGCATACCCTTTAACCTTGCACTAACACTACTCAGTCTGTATCCCAAAGAAGACAAAGTAAAGGACCTTTATGTTCAAAATACCTATAGCAACTTTTTTGTGGTGCAAAAATGAAAATTGAGAGGATTACTACCTCCAATTGATAGTTTGTGCCCTGTGGTTGTGATGGAATACTACGTGATATTAGAAATGATGAGCAAGATGCTTTCAGAAAAACCTGAAAAGACTTACATAAAATGATATAAAGTCAACTGTGCAGAAACAGCCAACTGCTGTACACAGTAACAGAAATATTGTGTGATCAACTGTGAATGACCTATTTTTCAGAAATGCAGAAATCCAAGATAATGCAAAAGGACCTACAATGAAAAATGTCATCTGTTTTCAGAGAAAAAACTGATGGACTCTGAACAAAGATTGAATCATATTTATTTTTCTTATATTTGTTTGTTTTGGGGTTGTTATTGTTGTTTCGCAACATAGTTAATATGGAAATGTTTTGCAGGACTTCACACGTATATCTATTTGCCTTTTCAACAAATGGGGAGAGGTTGGTAAAATTTGGAATTCAAAATGTCAAAAAAAATTAATGTTAACATTTTTTACATGTATTCAGAAATTTTTTTTAAAAAAAAGATTAAAATAAGGTTAAAATACTGTTGGGAAATATCATGTAACAGTGGTAACCACCCAAAATTATATCATGTAAAGGTATTTATTTGTTTTGATGACAACATTTTTATAAAGCTCAACAACAGGTGAGATATACCATTGATACCTGAATCCACAGCAATACTTATTCAGTAATGAAAGGAGTTATCATGTTACAATGATAATTTTCTAGATTTATAAGTGAACAATGAAGTTTTCCCTTTAGGCATATTCTCTTGTTAAACTTAATAATTTTCCTTAATCAGTGACACTCTTTCACTCCTTGGAGGGTTGTGAACTTGACACGAAAATAGTATAACCTGTGGCCTCAGGGCCCCAAGCTCTGGGTTGACTCATGTAGGATTTAAGTTTATGTTTTGGAGCCGGGAAGGAATAATGGGTTTGGGGAGGGGAGACTGAATGATCAAGCAATTCCCTGAACTACAGTGGAAAATTTGGCATAATTGAATATTAGAATTGAGTGTGACCTACTTTTGATTTACTTCGGACATTATAGAGCTCTGAATCACCATCTACTTACTATTTAGCTTCTCTATCTTTATTTTAGGAATAATACTTGTCATCTAGTTATTGAAAGGGATGTGTATGCATAAGATTGCTTTAAAATCCTTAAATCAAAGGACAAAAGGAATTATAACTTTCATGGAATCATTCAATTTTTACATTGGAAAGGACTTTTAAGCACTTGTATTTAAACTATCTAATCTTATAGATGAAGAAATTGAGGAAGAGAAAAATGTCAATATCTGTTTCTATGTTCCTTGTTCTGATCTAGGGCGTTAGCTAGTTATAACAATTTGGAAACCAGAATGGCTCAGAGAGAAGAGAAGCAATACCAGTTAGCCCATGACTCCCAAGTGGGCTCCCAGATCTTAGGTGTCTGTAGCTCATACTTTTGGTAATAGGTCACTAAAGCTTCCAGCAACACAATTACTATATGATGTCACTCAAAAACTCTATCATTCTTATGTCATCTGGGCTCCAGGAGACTTAATAATAAAATTAAATAACAGAAAAGCCAAAACCTTTTTCCCAGCTAGTTTTTACATAAACTGGGCAGTCATTGCTGTTTATAGTGAATAAGCATGTAATGCAGAATGATGTGATATGCAACACTTCATAAAAATGGAAACACAGGGATCTGAACTTCTTTTAATCGTCTTCTAAAGGCTTATATGTTAGGTTCAGTTTCTGTTACATCCATTCTTTACTGCAAAGTAACTATTCTTTAAGTTACTAAAACATGACTGATACTTTGTTTTATTGTGTTCTTTATAGGTGGACAATAAACAAAGGTTTTTTTTTTACTTATTCCCTGAAAAACAATTTTTAAAAAAATATGATTTTGAAATTGCCTGAAAGAAAAAAAATCATATTTTTTTCTGATAGGGAAGCAACTCTGCATTAATAACCCATTTAAATTAATAATCCATTTTAAAATTTAAAGATATAAGGCAATTTAAAGACCCTCTAGCCCAAGTATTCCTAATTTAGGATCTGTAAATTTTCTTTTTATTTAACATTTTCATAACTGTATTTCAATCTTATGGGTTTATTTTGTAATTCCATATATTTGATTCACAAGTTTAAAAACATTGTTTGAAGTGTTTGGCAACCTTTTTTATAGTGGCAAGAAATAGGAAACTGAGTGGATGTCCATTGTTTGGAGAATGGTTGAATAAGTTGTGGTATATGAATGTTATGGAACATTATTGTTCTGTAAGAAACGACCAGCAGGATGAATACAGAAAAGCCTGGAGAGACATACATGAACTGATGCTGAGCGAAATGAGCAGTCTCAGGATATCATTATACACAGCAACAACAATATTATATGAGGATCAATTCTAAGGGACATGGTTCTGTTCAACAATGAGATGAATGAAGCCAGTTCCTATGATCTTGTGATGGAGAGAGCCATCTACACCCAGAGAGAGGACTGTGGGGCCTAAATGTGGACCATAACATAGCATTTTCACTCTTTTTGTTGTTTGCTTGCATTTCATTTTCTTTCTCATTTTTTTTCTTTTTTGATTTGATTTTTCTTGTGTAGCAAGATTACTCTATAAATATGCATACATATATTGGATTTAACATATATTTTAACATGTTCAACATATATCAGATTATTTGTCATCTAGGAGAGGGGTTGTGGGAAAAGAGGGGAAAATTTGGAACATAAGTTTTGCAAGGTTAAATATGGGAAAACAATCCATGCATATGTTTTGAAAATAAAAAAGCATTATTTTTTTTTAAAAAGCATTATTTGAAAAAGTGTTCCATTAGAATATGATAGTCATCCATGACACAAAAAAATTAAGAATTCCTATTCTAATCCAACTTTCACATTTGACAAACAAGGAAACTAAGAAACAGGGCACTCAAGAAACTAAGAGACAGTAAGCTGCAAAGTCAGATCTTAAAATTGAATCTCTCCAAATTCACTTTTGTTTGATTCCCATGGAGGAGACAAGGGAATCGAAAGGCATTCTGAAAATAGATCACTTAAAATAATGACAGAAAAGCAACATGGTAAAGCAGAATGAGTATTATTAGGAAATATTCTGAGTCTTCCTTGGAGCTTTAGTAATAACCACAACTTCCTCTTTAAAAAAAAAATGAAAGTATATGGATACAAACATTAAAAAGGGTTGTTTTTTCCTTGTTTATTTTCATCATTCCAGTTTCCTCTAAAAATGCCCCTAAAATGATATGGCTTTGCTAGGTCATATGCCATTTTCTGTAAGCTCATTATCCCCCCAATTGTTTTTCATTATTTTATGAAGCTTAATGGCTCTAAATAATTTTCCATTATCTTGTAATGTTTTTCAAACAAGTTTGTATTCTAAAGCAGTTTTGTCTGAAAAGTCATGCCAGGTCAGTTAACATACTGGACGTCTCAATTACCAAATAAGCTTATACTTAAAAAACTGCTGAATGTGAAAATTGGTGAACAGTTCCATTGTGGCTATGACCAAGAATGGATCACCTTTTTTCTAAAGCTAACATTTCCGTGTGATGGGCAATGTGAAGAAATGGTACAACAGGATAGACAGGGTCTAGGAAGTTAAAATGTTTACTTCCTCTGTTTTTTGCCAATTTACACATTTTCTGAGCTTTGCAAAGAAGCCTTCTGTTGTTATCACACATACACACACACACAAAAAAAATCCAATATCAAATGGAGACATCTTGACATATCACATATCCTTTTAACAAATGGATAGCTGAAGTTAAAATTATTCATAAAGTTAAATTCATAAAGTTAAAGATATTCACAAAGTAAACTGTTGATAGATTTAGAGCAAGAATCCAGGCTCCATTCCCAGTTTTGTGTAGTAAGTCATTTGCTGAATATCTCCTATAGCTCTTGTTCATTTTATTTTCTTTTTAATTTAATTCTTCTTCACACACATGGCATGATATTTTATATTTTATTGTTTGTTAGGGCTCATTTCATTGGTATAAATAAATTCTTTATTAAGTGTCTTCCTCCATTGATGTAAAAACAGGCACTCATGTAGTTAGTAATCTTTAATGCCTATCTATATCTTTCAAAGATTGAGTGAGCTGCCCTGGGTAAGACAGCCAGCATATGTCAGAGGCATCCTTGTACTCAGGTCTCATTGCCTACAAGGCAGGCAGGCTTTCAACAACTAGACCATATTTTATCTTTAATTATTGAGGATGAAAAATCAGGATCTTACACCACTGTTCTGGACTCTATGCTGATCTAAAGTGTTCTCACCTTCCTGTTTGTAAACGAGAAAAGTCATTATTTGTAATGTATATGTAAAGGTTTAAGACTTTTTAATTGTAACTATAATTACGTGTAAATAGATTCTCTAAATTATTAGAGTCCTCCTTTGATATTTTGCAAATTAGAACTTCAGACTGTTTACAGTCTGGATAGAGCATAAAGTGAGCTAGATTGGAGGAACACCCTGGGTATTTTGAGTTGCATAGACCAAATATGGGCATAACTTGGTGATCTTGAGAGACATGTGATTTAGATATTTAGCTCAATATAGCACAAAGTTCAAGGATTCCTTGACAAATTCTAGCAATTTTAGAAAGGGAAATATGCAATAGAACTCTCTATTTTATGTTCTCTGTGTTCTGATGTGGAATGAGCTGGCTAATGAATTTATTCTTAACCATGAAGGAATTGAGGGGTCTTTTTTGTGAAATTTTATATTCCCAAACCATTTATAATTAAACTTTATTTCAACATATAAAGGACTCCTGATTTCACTGGCATGTTTACTGCCTTCCATTGACAAAAGTCTCCAATTCCATCCATCAGTCAACAAACATTTATTAAGTACTTAACATGCACTGTGATAAGCACTAATGATACAAAGGATGCCAAAAATATGACCTCTTCATTCAAAGATCTCACATTCTAATGGGAGAGATAACATGCAAACATCTCTGTACATATAAGACATATAATGAATAAATGGAAAGTTATCTCAGAAGGGAGGCACTAATAAGATGGTTTTGGCAAATTGAAGGAATATTTTATTCTGCACAGGCCAAGAACATAGCTATTTTATTATTGGAGAACAAAGTATTATTGTTGAACAAACCTTCTAAGAGAAGACTATTAAAAACGTCTTTCCTGATCAATTAGAAAAAAGTTTATGGAGAAATTAAAAATGAAGATCCCTTTGAGTGATGAAATAGAGAAGTGACAGGATAGCACAGGATGGAGCTTTTAAGCACACATCAGAGTTTTAAAGGTTTGTCATTATTATTTTCAGTTTAAAACTTGCCATTAAATTCATAATTGGCTATCAAATCTTCATCTTTGCCTTGTCACATAAACAGAGATAATACTCTTGTTCTAGTTTTCTTTTCATTCTACTGGCAGTTTTACAACTTCATACTTTAATCTCTTAAACTTCCGTTTTTTTTCTGCTGACCATTATCTTTTTTTTTTTTTTCTCCCCTTTCCTTCAAGAACATTCCTATCTTTCCCAAACTGATGCTTAAGCAAGAACTACCTGGCAGTTTTTCAATGTGAAAAGGGGTCATTGTTATTTAGCTTATTCTAAAAAGAACAGAATAAAATAATCTTGACTTACTTTTTAATAAAAAGAAGATAGAAAATTGTAACTAAAAGTTTTCTTTGCTAAGTAAAACTTATGAACTCTGATTCCTTTTACTTCAGATAATCCAAGATTCTAACTTGGAACTGTCTTGAATGTGTGTGTGCGTGTGTGTATGTGTGTAAGCTATCTAATGGGTGTTAGATCTGGTAAGGAAGTACCATTATATCTTTCCAGAGTTGATGCTATAAAGACCACATGAAGCACAGCTTGGTGGGAGGTAAGTGAAGGCAAGAGGCAGATCTCTGGGGCTAAACATTCCTGCTTGAGGTGGGAAAGCTGGCAATTCTTTTGAAAAAAGAATTCATCATAGCTATATGTCTTAATTTTTTTTTTCTTGCGTGGATTTTCCTTGATATTTCTTTGGTTCACTTGAATGTCAAACCTGATCTTCAAAATGCATTTCATGATAATTACTTGAAAATATTTAGCAACAGGAAAAAGGGCAGAAGTGGACTCCGTGTATCTGTTCCAACATTAAATCACCCCAGTTAATTGAGCATTCTTTCCCTGGAAAAGGGATTTAAGTCATTTTAAAACACAGACTCATTTCTAAACACTTCGCATTAACTAGTTGCCCTGCCAACACCTCAAATTCAACATGTCTTAAAATGAACTCATAATGACCTACATTAATGGCCCACATTTCTATTGCACTTTAAGATTTACAAAGTGGTTTCCTCATAACAATCCTGTGAAGTAGGTAGTACAAATATTACTATTTCATTTTTAGTTTACAGATGATCAAAGTGAGGCTCAGAAATATAAATTTTGTACACTGCTTACCATCTCTTAAACAGCTCTCTGTCTTTCTCTGTGTGTCCATTTGTCTGTCTGTCTCTTTTTCAAACACACCTCTATTTCTTTATTAATATCATTCACCTAGAATCCCAAGTTTCTAACTTGGAGCTATCTTAAAATTTTCCCCTTTTCCTCCCTTACATATCCAATGAGTTGTCTAAGTTCAGACCCCTCCAATATCTTCTCTGCTCACACTATAAGCATCTTAATTTAGGCCTTTTCTTCTGATTATTTAGATTATTTTAATAGTCCTCTAATCATTTTGGATTATTCATTCTCCAATCCAACCTTTATACTGATGCCCAAGTAGTCTTACTAGAGAAATGCCATTAGTGAAGGTGGAACTGAGATGAGTAAACCTTAGGAAATCTGCCCCAGAATAGGAGATTTAGAGAACTTCTACAGCACTTGAATGCCTTTAAAGAAGGAACCATTCTAGAGCATGAGGAAGCTTGCTTCAGGATGGTGAAGAGTCTGGAACAAATGTCTTCCTTGTCAGACCTTCTGTTTCCTGTGTCTCTCTAACAAAGGGGTAGAGAGCATGGCAGACTAGAACCGGCTCCAAGATCTGAGGAGGGAAGACTGACTGGGTCCAGTCCTTCAGTAAGAAAGGAGAGGAGAGGTAAGTGGTTGTACAGCCCAGATCCAATTTTATTGAGGCAGGCTGATAGCCAAAGATACAAATCATTCAATAGTTGCCTAAAAGGAAGTTGATAGAATGCCTTCTTTGGGATGTCTGAGATTAGGGCCAGTACATCATGATTAAGAGAATAGGGGCAGAAATGGTATGAGGATGTTTGGGAAGGAACAGTTTAGTGAGACTGGCTTATGACAAAATTGAGGAACACAGAACACTCAGAGCTCCTGGGTAACCTTTAACAAGTTACTTCATAATCCTGGGCCCCATTTTCCTAATTTATAAAATGAAGACAGGTCAAATTTAGATGATCTCTCTACACTTGATACACTAAATTGTATGGCCCTATGATCCTTCCTTTGTAAATGGGCAGGTCATTTTTCCTCTCTAGAGTCTGATTTTACCCTGTGAAATGAAAAGAGATAATGGATGGATGGAGGAAACAAAGGAGAAAAAAAGAAGGAAAGGAAAAAAGAAAGAAGGGAAGAAGGGAGGGAGGAAAGGAGGGAAAGAGAAAAGGATAGAAGGAAGGAAGAAGGGAATTATATTCAAGCTGAAAACAATAGGAGAGACTTTTGGGACACTATATATACATATACACATATATGTGTGTGCACACACATCTGGTACATATGCACATGTGCATATATACATATATATTTCTCTGTATAAATAAAAACAAGTTCAAAATAGAAGTTCAGAGAAGAGAGAGATCACTGAGGCTTAAAAAAGTTGAGAAAGGCTTAGTAGAACAGATCATATTTAAAGCTGAGACTTATTTGCCTTTGGTTACCCAGCAAGTCAATAGCCCAGTGGGGCTGAGAACTCATGATTTCTTAATCTGTTTAGGGTTTTGATTTTGATATAGTAAAAAGAGCACTGGAAATAGATAAGATCTGGGTTATAACTCAAGCTTCCCTACCATTTGACATTGGGCAGATGATTTTATGTTCTCTGTGCCTCAAATTCCTCATCTGTAAAATGGACAAGGATATTTTTACACTTACCTCCCAAGAATGTTAAGAAAATACATTATCAGACTTTAAATACTATGTAAAATGTGAGTTAAGATTATTTTTAATATTAGAAATATTGTTACTATTACCTATTTCAGAGAAGTGTTTTCAGGAAAGTATGTGTAAGGTAATATCTGACCTGTCATGATTATTCCCAGAAGGATCAATGAAGAGCCAACATTATTTGATCCACTGAAATGATGATAGGGAGTTGAATCATAAAACGCTAATTCATGAACTCAAAGAATCAAAGTTATGACAATACCTTTCCAGAAGGGTCAAGAGCTGAATCAGGGATTTTCAGAGCCAACATTAGAGTCTGAAGCCAAGATTAGGGTGGGGGATAGTCCAAAAGGAATTAGTGGAACAAGTAGTTGATGACGAATTGGTTGGAAAAGATATGAACTGAATGGTTTTGTTTGTTTGTTTCTTTTTTTTTAATGGATTGGATTTTGTGGAAATAGAATTTCAAAGGCCCTTCCTGATGAAAAAATTTATGGGGACTTATGAAGGTACTCACTAAGCTATTGTCATTTAAAATTTTCCATGAAAGCTCTATGAAGTATATCTAGTTTTTTTTTTTTTTTAAATAGTGGATACAATAGTGATACAATAGCTGGGATTTACATAATATATTAAGGTTTATAATATACCTTACAAAATGGATTCTTGAATAATGCTTTAAGATTTGTAATAGCACTGTGCATATATAATCCCATTTATTCCTAAGAACCTTGTAAGAGAGGAAAATATAAATAATAATTTCTTTCCATAGCACTTTAATATTTAAAAAAAAACATTTTCCTCGCACAATAAATTACTAATTGGATACAGTAATCAAGAAAGTGAATCCATTCTTAAGATTCATCAGGAGATTCACAGTTTCTAGGACTAACTCTAGGTATCATCCAAGGCTTTGTCCTGACCCCCCTTTTCTTTTTATTCTCACTTACTTTGTAGAATCATCAATTTCCATGGACTCAATGATTATGTTGATGTAGATGGTTCTGATTCTTATATCCAGCCCTAGTCTTTCTCCTCAACTTCAATCTTTTACAACAACTGCCTATTGAACATGTTGAACTGGATATTCCATAGGAATTTCAAACCATATTCAAAACAGAGCTCATTATCTTTCTCTCTACCATTTCTAAGTCTTCATATTTTCTTGTTGAGGAGACCACCTACCATTCCAGTCACCTAGTTTACAATCCTGGATTCATCCTTCATTCTTCCTGACCATGCACTCTCAGGCAGTTGCCAAGTCTAGTTGATTTTTCACTTCCACAATATTATCTCATATTTTTCCTTTTCTTTACTCCCAAGGCCACCATCCTCATTAAGAATCTCATCAGATCAAATGTGGGATACTTCTAAAACCCCTTTATTGTACTAGCTCCCTCAAATCTTTGTTTTTTCTCATTTTCCTCCAGGAGAGGTTCCAGGAATGACATTCCTAAAGCACATGTCAAACTCTGTTACTCTCCTGTTGAGTGAACTCCAGGGGTCCCCTAAAACTTCTAGGATCAAATAAAACTCTGTTTTGCATTTGATGCCCTTTATAACCTGGCTCTAACCTGTGTCTTTCCTATATTATACATTATTTCAATACATACTCTCTTCAGTTAAACAAACTGGTCCCATGGATACATGCCATCCCCTATCTAGAGAGATTCACTCTCTTCATCTCTGCCACTTGGAATTCTCAGATTTTTTTTTTTTCCAAGTACAGTTCAAGAAAAACTTTCTACATGGGAAGTTTCTTGGTCTCTCCCAGCTGGTACTCCCTCCCATTACCTTACTGTAGTTTGTTTCTTTGTTTTTGTGTCCACGGTTTTCTCTCCCAAAACACCAGAAGATCCTTTGGAGCAGGGATTGTTTAGTTTCTGAGTTTCTATTCCACAGCACTTAACACAGTGCCAGGCATATAATAGACATATAATAAATCCTTGCTGTTTAATTGGTGAATCGACCAGTAAGATCAGTCAGTGCAGCTCTCCATTTTGCTCAATGTTAAGTTGAATAATATTGGATTTATTGTGAGAAGACCTCACTCAGAGTCTCTGCTTATGAGGTTACTCAGATTTATATGACAATTAGACCCATCAAAGGGTAACCCAATGTCTTCATTACCTAGAAAAAAATGAACTATATGTCATTATATATTATATAGAAAATGCTCTATATATTTCTGGGAAAGTCCAATTCTATAGATCCATTCTATATGTGTTTCATCTCCTACTTTCCTCACCATCAGAGTCTGTCCTAATATCAAATCTAAAATAAGACTTGAGAAGTTAAAAACAGGAGGGTTCCCTTGGACATCTGATAATCACTAAACTATCAAAATTCTAGCAATCCAAATGAACCACACAAACTTGAAGTGGAATTTTCTGTTGCTAAAACCTTTTTCTATCATCTGATCATGTTTTATGAAATACCTTTCACTTTAAAATCTGGTTTTTTTCTCTCTCTGTTTTTCAAAGTCCATATTTCTTTACTTTTACAATATCTTTAGTCTCTGGCACTTTCCCTGTTACCTCCTCCAAAGTTCAAGTAATTGCCATTGCCTTTGCTTTTCTCCTTACTCCATTTCCCTGAAGAATTTGCTTTTTACTCTAATCACCAACCCAATCCTAGTTGCTAATTCCTGACTTCTCCCTCCCCATAGGAGCACTTACTAGTACTAAGAACTCCCTCCTGAGGTTCACTTGGGAAACAATGCCACAGCTGAATGCAGGCTAATTCAAACCTGTGGATTGCTTTTATGATGTTACTATATCATTCTACTTTTTTAAGGAAAAAGGTAAAAGAGGAAGTGGCTCTAGATGATATAATACTGCCAATAAAACAATAGCATTGGGCCCCCTGCTCCAAGAGGTCCCAGATGACTAAAGAAGGACTTTTTTATTCAACTTCAAAGATTTCTCTTTTCTAAAATAGGAGGCCAGCTAATCTTAAAATGGGCCAGAAAGGCCCAAGAGATAGTAAGTCATTTAAACACTTCTTTCTCTTCCTTTTTGCTTAAATGCAGCCAACTTCATATATTTTTCTTCCAATTTAGCCCAAGGGACACTGTATTACTAAGGGGGGCTGTAAAAGGTATCTGGGTGTCTAACACATGCCAGAAGACAAATGACATGGATAGCATTGAATGCATGTTCATCTGAGAAATGGAAAGTAAGCTCCTACCCTTTATGAAAGCCTTGTGACACATACCTCTTTGGAATCCAATCTCTTTAATTTTAGTGGGGCAACTTGTGACTCCTAATGCCTAGAGGCTAATTATTATAAATTCACATCTGAGATTACACATCTGATATTTATAAAACTCACAAATAGTCCAGAACTTTCTCTGGACAGGAAATGGCAAATCTTTGCTAAGTAATTTTCAGGACATGAAAAAAAAAGGTAATGATGATCTAACCAGTGAGAATAAAATGATGATGCCTTGAAACATATTGAAATCAGTCCATTTTTTACAAAAATGCCCCAAATCACTTTATCTGCAATTTAATGTTATACAGTAAATTCCTGATAATTCCTGGGAATACCCTGAAAGTAATCTGCACAAGACAGAAAAGTTAATCAGACTGATTTAATTAGATTTGGCTATGCCAGAAAAATGTGATTATAGCAAGTCTGATGTTATTTATTAGAGAATACCGGATGACAACAATATCTTCCAATGATAATATACCCTTATCTTTTATGCATCTCTCTCTGTCCCCCACAGGAAAACGTGGTGATGATAAATTCTGTTTGCTTTTTAAGGAAAACACTACAATTATTTGTTCTAACACATCAATGAATCATTAGTTCATCAATATGGATATTCCCTTTAATGATATAGATTATTACCCATCCAGTGTGAATAACTCTTATCTTTAGATTCTCATAGGCACCCAAAATTTCACAAGCCTTCCTATCATAACTAGCATTTTTATATTACTTTAACAGGGGTCCTCAAACTTTTTAAATAGAGGGCCAGTTCACTGTCCCTCAGACTGGTGGAGGACTGGACTACAGTAAAAACAAAAACTTTGCTTTGTGGGCCTTTAAATAAAGAAACTTCATAGCTCTGGGTGAGGGGGGTTAACATCCTCAGCTGCTGCATCTGGCCCACAGGCCATAGTTTGAGGACCCCTTAAATTCTTAAAGTTTAAGAATTACAAATCACTTTCCCTATGCCAAATCATTTGAGTTTCATAACAATCTTTAATGCTAAGTGATATTATTATCATTATTTAACATATGCTGAAACTGTGATTGAGAGAGATTTGGTGACTCATACAGGGTCACATAGCTAATAAATATTTGAGGCAGAATTTTAATTCAGTATCTACTCTACCATCTAAGTGCCTCACAAACCCCAATGGAACATATAAGCTGTCCATTGATTATTTTTTGCACTCACTATGACTGACCCACATTTTCCCTATCACAAATTATATTATTACTGTTATACAATTCCTTCTTTATAATAAGTTGCAGACTAATCATGTCCACCAGCCAGCTCCATATTGATATTGGGAGATCCTCAGCTTTAGTTCTTTTGATATAATGTCTCCTAAAAGACAACACTGCATCAATAAAATTTGTTCATTATAAGCAGTTTGGAAAGGTCTTGGGATTAGGAGTTCTATTTTTATCTCTGAAACTAGCCGTGTGACTCTGGGTAAATCACTTCACACTGATAAGTCTCAGTATCCATAATTCTAAAATGGGGATGAAACTACATGACCCACTTCACAGAGAAAATACATTGTAAATTATAAAATCACTATATGAACAAGCTATTTTTATAATTAGCGATATTGTTAATAATTGAATTTTTACTATATAAATGAGCAAAATAAAAGGCAAGAAAATGATACCAATATAAATACCAGGTTGCACAATCCCTATTATAAAATCCTGAAACTTGGCTAAGTGAACTAACCAGACCATGTATCCTTACTAATAAATCATATTTTGAAACTAAGAAATAGATACAACTAAATACCATTATTGTCATCCTATTCTATTATGATCTTCATGCATGCATTTAATCTGATGTTATCTATGCTTCCAAGGATAGAGCATTTATGTTTATTATATCTCATTCATGAGATATTCAACATCAACTTGCTGTTTCATTGCATCCTTTCCTGTTCCCAGTTAATATGATATATTATACATATAATATACTTATATTATAATTGTTTAATTATATACAAATAATATTACCTGTTTAGACTGTAATCTCTTGACTATTTAAAATGCAGAATCACCATCAACCCTAGGTTTAAAGAGATGCAACAAAAATGATCAAGGGAAATGGAGATGCCTGAGATACAATAAAGATTGGGTATAAAGAAGTGGTATGGTTTTTAATGTCAGAGTAACTGATTCCTTGCTTAGATGACTTTACTAGATGTGCAACCCTAGACAAATTATTTAACCTTTCAAAGCCTTATTTTCTTCATCTGTAAAATCAGGATGATAAAATGTGTACCACTTCCATCAGGGGATATTGTGAGAAAATCACCTAACATGTTTTAGAAATATGAATTATTATTTGCACATAAAACATAGAAACTTAAGTAGGTTTGGGAAAATGATACAATGAATACATTCCTTGTGCTTCTATTTCTAATCCTGAATGCAACCAGAAAGAGTACAAATTTTAAACACATAAACACACACATCCCGTAGTTCACAAATGTATCCTTTTTTTTTTTTTTTTTTTTTTTGAATTTTAAGAAATTTAATTCTCAGCAACCTAGAATCGAGGCTATAAATTAGGTGGAATTCTTCCTTGGAAATTACAGGTGGTTTGTTTATTATTGCTCTACTTGAAACCACATACTTTTCATAATGAAAATCTTGGGATAGCAACTCATCTGTATAAACCTATGCATCTGTAGAGCAACTAGAACTCAATGTGGAGACTGTATGAAGATTTTTTTGTATTTAAGAAAATGTATTTAGTTATTGGAGGTCTTACATAACTAAAATATAAGCAGCACACCATCTCACTTTTCCTCCTCATTTTTTTTTTGATTGAACTAGCAGCTTTACTGCCAGGCATTTTAGAACTAGCATATTTTTGAGCTGTATATCCTATAGAATCATGCTGCTGAATACAGACAGCTTAATTGCACTACATAAACAAAAGACAATAATACCTGAGAATAAGTGGCAAAACAGAACTTGTTTTATTGCACGTGTGTATGTATATGTTTGCAATATACTATAATAACAACTCATTAAAATGAGGTAGATATAATTATGCATAAAGTCCAATTTTTAGTGGCAGCAGTAAGAGTCTTTTGCTGGGAGATGCATAGAGCATTTGAGACCCTCTTTCAAACCCCTGTTCTCCAACCTTTCCTTTCTTCTTTTGCTGGATTCCCTGGACTGATGGATCATTTTTTTTCCCCTTAGCTTTGAATGATGTCAATATTGGATTCAAGATCGTTTTTCTTTCTAAGATATATCTTCCCTTTACACAAATTCCTTAGGCCATTATCAAGTCTCTCATACAATGGCTCTGATTTATTCATGGAGGTGTACAGGCCCTTTTCACACTTAAATGAGGGAATCATTTAAGACAAAGTATTCTTGCTTAATGAAGATAATACTTTTAAGTTAGTAGGAATCATAATTGAGTCTCACCCTTACATATTTATAAAGTTGTACATATACACATATATTAAATGCATGTATATGAATATTATTTATACATGTTACAATAATATCTATATTACACATGTAAATATATTATAAGCATATATTATATATGAATTACCTATTATACACACATATATTTCATATATAATCAAAAATTCACATATTTACACTGGTGCAGAAGGGGATAGATTCTTATTTTCATAGTTAACATTGGGATTAAATTATAAATAAGATTCTAAACATTTTATTTACCACACATTTTTTTACTGAGGCAATTGGGGTTAAGTGACGTCGTGGGTCACGCAAGCAATTTTTAAAATTACATTCATTGAGGCAAACTTGGAATATAGAAGGCATCTGTGTTTTATGTGATTTTGCTATCAAAGTTCAATCTAAAGAAGATCTGAATGTCTTGGGCTGACTTCTCCATGAGAGTTTCATTATTCTTTCTCTTAACTCTCATATGCACTCATACCAAAACTAGGTTGCACAAAATAAAATGATTGGCTTTTTACTTTCTTTTATTACAACCATTGTATGACTCTCATAATTCCAACTCTGGCTCTCAGTTCCTCCATGATATAAAAAGTCCATATTAGTATTTCATCTTGTCACTTCCTTCACCCTGAGAAGAATGAAATGCTTATTAAGACAAATGAGAATTTGTTAGCTGTTTTGCCTTTAACAGGAAAAAAAAGAACTCCAACACCTGCATAGACAATTAAAGCTGTCCATGATGACTAGTTTTACCTTGATGCCAAGTTTGTGATGTTTTCCAAGTTCATCATCTTTTTCTTCCTTATGCTAGTAGATAAACTACACAATTTTGTTAGTTTCTTTTTTCATTGAATCTTGCCTAGATCTTCTCTATTCTGTTTATCCTTACTTCTTACCTATTATGTACATATATGACATAAATACACAAATACATACATAATCTATGTATATAAAATCACTTTTATCTCACTTGCTTTATTTACAAAAGAAACAGCTCATACAATTTTGCTGTTATGAGTCTTGCAGACTTGCACCTTTAAAATAAATAAATATGACAAACTTATATCTTTTAGATAGGACCTGAGATAACGTTTTTTAATTGACCATATTCTGCACACTGAGCATATATCTGAAAAAATAGATTTTATTATTATCATTCTCTTGATTATTGCTTCCTGTGAATTAATAATCCTTTCCACTGATTTTCCTCTTCCTATTGCAAGTGTGTGGTGATGAGCATGGAGTACAGAGATTGATACCCGTGTGTGAAAAAGGCTGTGGAGCTTGATTCCAGAAAGGCATAATGATGTGTAATGAAAGTTCCCATTCCTTGATTTGGAGTATTCTGTGTTTGGATAGTCTGCATATGATTCTGGCCTTCTACCTATGAGATAAAGTTTTGATTGGAAGTGTACCTAGAGTACATTCAAAAAGCATCAATAAGTTAAAGTTTCAGGGTCATCATTTTTGAGGGGCTATGTTTGAAGGGTCAAAAACTACTAACATCTCTCGCTGAGAAGTCTTCAGATAAATACATTCTCTCTCCATTAAGTTCACCACAATATGACCCACACAAGCAGATTGTCCCAATGATGCTTCTGTCTGTGTTGCCTCTTATTTCTACCTTTTGAAGATAAGTATGACCTTTTGGGCTTTGAAAGAACATAAAAACAAGGCATCAGAAGTTCAGAAACTGAAAACCATTCTGGTATTTGACAGAAGTTAAATATTAAGGAGCAAAGTATTAGTCAATTTGCTTGAACCAACCTGCTGATAACTGAGATGTGGATTTATCCACTGAATCTGTCATATTTGGAAGTGAACTCATTGAGACCAATGTTATATAGAAATGGTTTTGTTTGATTCTATCCTCAGAGGCCAAGAAAATGTGCCTCTGACCACAAAATATCTATCTGTATTTCTGGTTGTGCTATATTGCTTTGTAAATGCTAATTGGAGTTTATCAGTTAAATGCCAATTCCAGGTGGATGATAGTGAGGAAGTACTTACCAACACATTAATAGAATTGGGTGTTGAATCAATAATGTTAGAGAAAGATACTCAATCTCAAGAATACTTTTAGAGCCCTGAGGAAGAGATATAGATTGCCTCATTCTAAGAAAGTAAATCCAGCATCTTGCTATAGAATATTCTACTCTGTATCTGACTTGAAGGCTATATGCAGACAGTTTTGTCCTATTTACATATTCAGTTTAATGATATTTAGGAGATATTTATAAATCTTCAGATGAATACAATTTTATTGGTCCTTATTACACATTCTCCATATCTAAAAGATCCTTATTCCCATAATTAAAATGGGGACTAAAGAGCCACATCACCTTTTAAAATACCATCTTGTTAACTAGGTATTCACTCCCGTTGACTTTGTCCTCTGAAGTTCATGCTTAAAGCTTAATAGTAGAGAGGAAAATAGTACCCATGCTCCTAATATCTTCAATTTCATTCCTAGGACTTCATAATCTCTAACAATTCTTTCTGGGCTCCATCTGGAAGTATCATTTTCCCAATGTGAATCAATCAAAGAGGATAGTTTTCATCATATTTGACAATTCTTTGGAGGCCCTTTATTACATGCTTGATAAATGCCCCATGAAGACAGCATTCCTTCCAATTATTTATGTCAGGTCAACATGTGGTTGTCTTAATATCCCTCTGTATAAAGTCACCAAATGCCAATATTTCTCTTTATTCCTCTGAAGAATTTGCTCAAAACTGAGCCTTCCACTCTCTTTCCTGGTAGCATCTATAGATCTTTAAAATTATTCTCAGAAGCATAAGAAGCTATTTCCACTTAAAAATGTCTAGTCCCAACCAAAAAGTTTCATAATTCTTTCCTTCTTAGTGTCATATTCTTCTGACCTCTGACCTCCTGACTAAAGCCAGGAATTTTTTCTACCTCTTACAATAATTTTCTTTTTCCCTCAAAATATAATTAATTAATTAAATGAAATAAAAATAATCTTTTGATCATAAACTTAATTCACTTCATCCAACCCCTTCATTTTGCATATGAAGAAATTGAAATCTACAGAGATGAGATGAATGACCAATATCACACAAATAAAAATCACAGTCATAGTCTGAACTAGATCCTTTGATTCCAGAGCCATTATTCTTTCCAATTATCAACAATTTTCCCAAGAAACACCTCATTTTCCTGAAAAGCTGGAAAATAGAAGGGGACTGTTTCCCAAACTTTTCACTTTCCTTAACTTCTTAAAGGGAACTAAATGCATTTTGCACTAGATACTACTTTCATAAACTTAGAGGATGGTGGTACACAGAGTCCAACAATGATCAGGTCTTAGCTTTCCATAGTTGTAGTGCTGATAAAAATGCTAATAATTTCACTATGGCTTAAAGTAATGTTGCAGAACTCAGGAATGAATTTAGATGTCAAGTTTGAAGCTCAAGGGTCTGTCCTAGTAGCTATCTGCAAATAAAGAATGAATATTTTCTATGAAAGGCAGATGAGCCATTGAGATTTCATGTAGACACATGTTAAAGAATGGACTGATTGACTGAAAGATGTGAAATTGGGTCTTCCTTACCCACCCAGGTTAGAAATGCAACAGCTACTCAGTTACACTGCTGACTGGAAGAGAAGCTTTTATTTATTGTTTCTCATCTGGGCCAGTTTGGCCTTAAAGCAATTTGGTTGTCTCCCACTCTTAAGAGTTTATTATATTGGGATCAGACTTAGTAAAAACATCCTATGAGCTTTTAGCCCCACTGTGGGTCAAAACTTTTGAGCTCAATTTTCCAGTAGATTGTTTCCCACTTTTCCCCATAGCAGGAATTACAGGTATGTGGCACCATTCCTAGTCAAGATTTATTTTTAAAGTTAATTTTTATTCAACTTTTATTTTCATCAGTTCCATTTTGAATGCATTGTCCCCAACTTATACAGCTATTCCTTATTTTTAAAAAAAGAAAAGGAAAATAGTTCAGAGAAATTTAAGTCTTCTACATCATTTGTTTTCACTTCTGCAAAGGGAGGGAGATACATTTTTCTCATCTCATCTTTAGAGCACTATTATATCACCAACTTTTCAACAATTTATAATCTTAGCTGCCTAGAATATTAGATTGATCAAGTAAAAGATTGTTTTATATATATATATATATCAAATACTGTACTTAGCTTGGGAATAAAAATATAAGGAAAAACCATTTTGATCAAACAACCCATATTCTAATTGGGATGAGGCAATGCATTAGAGAGAACTTAAAGGGGAACAGGAGGTAGGAACATAGCCTGGAGTGTTAGGAGCAGATCTTGGCTCCCATGGATGCTTCTTCTAATGGATATTGATTAGTGGAATGCACCAATCAGAGGAAAAGTCTTCAGGAAAGTCAGGGAAGACTTGCCCATGGTCACATAACAATTTGGGTCATCTATGTCTTTTGGGCTTTAAGGCTAACTCTTTATAAAGCAAATAAAATGTAATTTCAATGGTTATGTAGCATTGGATGGAGAAAGCACCAACATCAAGTAGATCTTTCAAAGTCCCAAACAGGACTTGATACATGTTGAACTCTAAAGTAATTAATATATACAATATGACATTTAACACCCCTTCTCCTTCACTCAAATCTTCATCATGGTTTAGAGGTCTAAAAAGCAACAGGAGCAAATAGAAGAACAATATGATTTCAATAGGTTCTATCAAACTGGAAAGGCTTCAGCTATGGACACAATGATGGATTATGTGGATCTGCTTTCCAAGTTTCAGGCTAAGTATAGCAAGTCTTGTTATGAGAAGTTCTCTCCATCCTAAAATTGTCCAAGGGTTTGGTATCTACATCAATTAACCAAAACACTCAGATGCCATTATGACATTTATTAGGTATTTGAAAGCTAAATGGCCTGATTAATAAAGTGGAGTCAATGAGACCTCAAACCTCCAGACCTCCAACCTCAAACATTTTCTATCTGTGTGACCCCAGGCAAGTCATTTAATTTCTGTCTGCCTTATTTCACAAGCAGGTACAATAATAATAACTCCCCTCTATGTGTTTTGTTGAGGATAAAACAAGATAATACTTGTAAAGTATTTTGTAAATCTTAAAAAAGAATTGAAATATATAATTGCTAGTTATTAATCATCATCATCTTCATCATCATCATCAACTAAAAGTATCCAACTGGACCAATGTATTTAGAACTGAGTTGGGAGCCTACACAATCTGATTTCAAATTCTGCCTCGGATAATTGCTACGGGCAAGTCGTATCACCTCAGTCTCAGTTTCTCCATCTGTAAAAATGTAACTGTCATTTATATGATTCCTATGTGCGCTGCACTCTATACACAAGTTGATGTATGTGTTGTTTTTTTAAGGTGCTATTCTGAAGCATTCATCTTATTTTTGTATTAAATTTTTGGTTCCAGCAACAATGAAGCCCCTTTGTTTTTTCTCCATTAATTATATATTTCCATATTATAATGTGGTCAGCAATGCCAGGTATGATGTTTTTTGAAAGAAAAACAGCTAGGGATGAAAGAAAATATCATGCTTTTGAAAAGAAGTAAAGGTCTTAGAATTTGCACCAATTTCAGGATTGTTCTATTTCATAAATATGATCTAATGGCTTAATTTGATAAATAGCTACAAATACAGTACAAAGCTATTGCAATATGTCTCATGATTTTGCAAGAAAAATCATGCTTCATCAAATTCTACCTTCACTAACTTTCCTCAGAAAAAGAAAATAGAACAACCTCCATCCAAATTTCTAAAGTATTTTATATTTTTCATCATACTTTCCTCAAAAAACCCTGCAAGGTCAATAATGTATGTCACAATTCCCATTTCACAGTTTTGGTGACTGAGACTTAGGTAGCTCAAAGACAGAAAATAGGTTGGCTAGAGTATAAATTTAGGTGTTTTAAATCTAATCATCAGATCTTTTCATCATGCCAGTTTCTTTTCAGCTGTTAAAATGCAAGCCAATTCACAAATAATTATTTAGTGTGAAAGGCACTATGGTAGGAGATGAAGGTAGAAAGATTTGTTTTTAATGAATTAGAGCCTTGACCCTAGGGTCAGAAAGACCTGAATTCAAATCTGGCTTCATATACTTGACATGTACTAGCTGTGTGATGTTAGACAAATCACTTAACCTTTATCAAAAAACAAAAAAACAATTAATTATATCTTAACCTCAAAGAGGCTATATTCTGTAATACGGTTAACATTTAAAAGATGAGAATGACAGAAAACAGAGAGATATAGATCAGCACTCTAGTCAAATCTAAACTATATTAACAGACCCAGAGAATACCTGTGAGTATGTGGTATGGAGTTTCTATGGATGATCTTTAGAGAAAAATGGACAAGAATCCCAGAGAATAGGAAAATCAATTAAATGTACTTGTATCTCTGAGAACATCTATATGTTCCAAGTATACAAGTATAAATAAATATAGAAACTTTTTTTCCTCTGTGAAATGAAGTCAGACTAAGTAATATCTTCCAACTGTAAATGATATGACCCTTTAGTTCTTCTGTGAATTCAGCAATGTTTTAGTCAATTTAACTACATCTTCTTATAGTCCTGACCTATGTCTCATTTAAAAAATGCTATAGAAAGCAAAAACATAAACTAATGATCATGGACTAAAAGGTCATAATATCATGAGTTACAGGGTTATAAGATACTTTCGAGGTCACCTACTCCAACTTTCTCATGTTACAGATAAGGAACTAAGTTGGAGAAAGATTAAGTGACTTGCCTAGCTGAGAAAGGAACTGATTTTAATGCTCTTTATTTTAAGTCAAAGTCTTCTCCAATGTACCACAGTGGCTCTTGATTCCTACATACTGAATATAAATCAATTCTTTATTGGAAGTTCAAGGGCCCAATCAGCATTGTACTAGTAATTATCATTTTGGGGACATTTTTGTCCTATTAAAAAAATCACAAGGCTATTGTGAATGATAGTTAAGAGAAATAATTGCAAGTATTTTGTATATAACAGGATTCTTAAAGATGTTACTTAAATTATCTGTTATTTGTAAGTGAGATGAAGAGGGCAAAAGAGTAGAGTGTGATTTTTTCAATGTGCTTTAATATTATTTTGTTTAATTAAAAGCCTTACAACCTAACCCTACCAAATTTTTTTTTCCCCCTGGGCTAGGTTTGTATCACTGTAGAGAGGCCAACACTCATGCTTCTAGACACAGAAATTAAATATATGGATAAAGGAATCAAAGTGGATACTCCCCATTTCCTGCTGATTTCTGGTGGTTTACAGAAGAAATTTCATAGAAGGACTTACTTCAGAATAATCTTACTGCTCAATAGTAGTAAGAGTGATCATTCAAGTTTGTTAAATATAGGTTCAAATTCATCCAAGGTTGAAAAGTGCCCACATGTGGATCAACCTCTAACAAAAAAAAAAAAACAACAACAGAATTGAAAGACACTTTAGAAATCTATCTAACCCTTACCTAAACCAGAATATCCTTTACTTGACGCTAGCTGTTATTCAGATTTTTCTGAAGATCCCTAGCAAGAAGGCATCTACTACCTCCTGAACTAATATATTCCACTTTTATCTTGCTTTCAATTTTTAGAAATTTCTTAGATGTAATGTGGGCTCTGGGACTTCTCTCCCATCTCAATTATACGGGCAGATTAAGTCTCCAAAGAATAGATGATGCTACATTTCCCTTCAGAGAGCTAGGGAAAGCCTGTAGAAATATGGGGTTGCTTTATAAGTCTGTAGTGTTTATGATCCCCAACTTGCATTCTTAATATCCATGATTAGTAGTTAGTATTATTTAATATGCAAGATTAAATTAGCTTTTATAAAATAAAATTTACTATCAACAGTTGGCACAATACACTCCCCAAAATCTATGATACACTGTCCTTCCTTCTGTATGTGTGTACTTGGGTGTCTTTGTATATGTATACATGTGTGTGTGTTTGTGTGTGTGTGTGTGTGTGTGTGAGAATATACACACGATTTTGGGGGGAAATAGATATATGAATAAAGAATGTGTGACAGAGAAGGTAACATAGGTTCTAGAATTATTTTTGATAAAATTCCCAACTAATACAGACTTCCTATGGAAAGTTACTTTAATTCATCCAAAATATTTCTGACATGTATATTGATCATAACTTTTTTTTTCCTTCACTTACTCTAGAACTAATTATTGATTGGGTACAGAAGTGTTTTCAAATTGTTAATGTATCAAGTTAAAGGTGTTGGGGTTTTATTAATACTTACTCCTCAACCTGTGTTTTAACAGGTTCCCATAATTGTTGAAAAGCAATCAAGTCATTAGTGAAAAGTTGCTTCCCAACAATAGGGTGACCCAACTGTGGCTCTGTCTCATGACTTGAGGTAGCTCAGGGCATAGAACACAAGACTTAGAGACAGGAAGACAGGAATTCAAACCCAGCCTGATTCATTCACTAGCTAAATAACCTTTAATCATTTACTGCCTATATGGCCCTGAGCAAGTCACTTAATCTCTGTTTGCTTCAGTTTCCTTGTTCATAAAATGGGAATAACAACAGCAATTATCTCCCAAGGTTGATGAGAAGATGGGATATTTGTAAAGTACTCTACATACATTAAGGGACTATGTAGATGGTGTTATTGTTGTTATTATGAGATTTTATACAAGAGGATGGTTCATGAGGACATGTGTACATTAGATTTACTTAGATTTCTGGTACTTAGATTTCTGGTCCCCTGTCCTCCTCCTTCCAAACTCCCCTGTCCTGCAATTAGCATCCTTTTCAGAACCAATGTAATTGAGTTTCTGAGATCATTCCCAAAGGTTGGCCAACAGAGTGAATGTGTTAGTCAAAGCAGCTTGTGAAACTACACTAAGATATGATGGAGTTTTATGTGTGTGTGTGTGTGTGTGTGTGTGTGTGTGTGTGTGTATGTATGTATATTTCATTGATAATTATATATAGCAATGAAAGAAATAGCTACAATGCATTTTCTTGTTGGTCAGTTCTCATTTAGTCCATGAAACTAGGATCTCTCCAGAATATTATTTGCCCTTCTTTTCCAGACCCTTTCAAAATTCACCAAAGGAGGCCACAACTTGGAACCCATTTGAAATCAATCTCTGATGCTTTGCTATGTATCTCCATCTGACATAGCACCAGGACTTTAGAATAAAACACCAAGTGCTGATTTGTGCACGCCTGAATGCAAGATGGGCTGCCCTCAAACCACTAGGTTGGCTTTCTAACACTTCACTTTTAGTTCAGGTTTCCAAACTTAAAAGCAAACAGATGAAGGTTTTTTTGGAATTTTGTAAAAGGGGAAAAAAAAGAAAACAACTTTTGCTCATGGGAGGAAGCTGCGTGTGCCAACTTTTCGTTCAGAGCGATCTTTCTGGACAAATTCCAAATTCCTGAAAATACAGGCTTATAATGGAAGTGCTGACACAACTTCAAATACAACTTTGCAAACAGGATGATATAATAAATGGTGAGCAGAACTCCTAATCTTTAGAATCTCCTATCTCTGTTTTAATTTGCCTCATTTTCAGGTTTTCTAAATTGTTTAATGCCAGAAAATATGAATTGCTTCTATTCTAAATCCTATGTTCAAGCACTTAGAAAATAATAAAAATATTAATAGAAGAAATCTCAATGAGATTACTTTTAGAGGGGAAAAAAAACTTATATGCAGATTTCATATGTTTCCTTTCACACCAGACATGCTTTATTAATTAATGGAATTTCAGACTTAAAATAATAATGAAAAGTATATGAATACTCTGTATTAATTATATTGGTTTTAATAAACATTAGATATCATGTATACTACATCTCAAAGAATTAATTTTAGTAATTCAGTTATGATTCAAGTCTCATTATCCAAGACATCTTTACAAATATGGAGTATGTACATGAGTCAATGACATATCATACCTGTTTCTTTTTGAAAACAAATATAAGATGTTCCAATAAAGAAATCCACAATATGAATTGCTATAACTTACGTTGGTCACGCCCTCCACATTTTTAAGCTGAGTGGTTAATAACCCAAGGTTTACAGTCTGCAGAAGGTCTTTCAAATTATTAGATTTTGTATGTGTGTGCACACAGGGAATGAGTTATACTGGCTGTGGGAACCATAACTGTGAATTTCCTGAATTTAGCGCATTTTAAAATCTCTAAGGGTCTTTCCACATAGTTGACAATGATTAAGATCTGGGACTATAAAAGTAGACATTTGATACTCAATAATGGGGGAATGAATAGCTCAGAAGGTTGGTAACAGGATGTGGAGCCTTCCACATCTATTTGGCCAATTCAAATTCAGGCCAGGTCAGCACTAACTACAAAATGTTACTGTCCAGTGGCTATTAAGTGGTTGGCAAGTGAATGAAATAAGTCTGTAGTTTCAGCTTTCAGGTTGGATCAGCACATTAAAATCTGCCAATGTGGTATGGGTGCTAATTAACACCCTTATTGGCAGACAAAAGTGACCCTGCCAGATTCTGAATGAATGGGGCTGAAAATCAAAATGTGATCTCCATTTGGCGAGGTGATTAGAGGGTGGCTTTACCAAGGAATCCTACTCAGGCTTTGCAGAGAAATCATTATTTTCCTCAAAAACTTGGTTTGCTGCAAAAAATTTTATCAGGAGATTTTAGTAAAGTACAAATTCAATATGAGGCAGCAATGTAATGTGGCACCCTCCAAAGCTAATGATATTTTTAGCTTCATTAAGAGAAGCATGGTTCCAGGAATAAAAAGGTAACCGTTCTTCTATTGTCTGCTTAGGACAAAAAATAGCAATTTTTTTTTTTGGATGCAATTATCTTCATGGGTTGATTCAGTTTTTGGATGCAATTACTTAGGAAGGATAATGATCAGCTGAAAACTTTCAGAAGAGGACAACCAGATTGATGAATGAAGTCTATGACATAAATTAATCAATTGGTAAGCATTTATTAAGAGCTTAGAATATACAAAGAAAAAAATGAAATAATCCCTGATCCAAGATGCTCATGATCTATAGAACAAAAAACACACATTTTTATAAATACACATGTATATATACATAATACATCCATATATAATTTTTAGCAACTAATCTTCCTATCTTAACATATGTCATGGTCAAGGGTTAATTGTGCATATATATATATATATATATATATATAAACACATATATGTATAAATATATATACATGTAAAAAGAAAATGTTTTAAAAAAACCTATAAAATAACTTTGGGATGAAAGTAATTAGGAGATAAGGGAGGATCACAAAATATTTTATGTGGAAGCTAATGGTTAACCTGTGTCTTGAAAGAAATAAGAGATCCTAAGAAGCAAAGGCCAGGAAGTACTGCATTCCAAGCAAGGGGGACAATCAGAACAAAGACATGGGATGGGGGGGTGGAATGTAATATGTGAGGAACAGCAAGAGGGCCAGTTTGGCTGGAACAAAGTGTGCAAGAAGGGGAAGAATGGATAATAAACTTGGACAGATAGGTTGGAGCCAGGCTGTGAAGGCTTTTTTAAATGTCAAACAGAAGAATCCTTATAGCATGTCCCAAAAGTCTTCGTGCAGGTTTTAGTTACTAAAACTTAAAACTGCATGAAGACTTTTGGGACATCATGTATTTGATCCCAGAAGTTCATAGAAAACTGAGGGATTTTTTTTTTGAAGGAGAATGACATGGTGAGACTGCTATTTTAGAAAAATTACTTGGGAAGCTATGTTGATTGACTGGGGCAGAGAGAGTAAGATTTGAGACACAGAAATCAGTTGCATTTGATCCAGAGAGAAGGAAATGATAACACCATAAACTAGAGAGGTAGGTGAATAGAGAAGAAGTTGGATGCAAGAGATCCTTTGGTTTGATCCCTTTATGAGGAAGGAACCCTTTTGATTTGTTCAAGAAGGGAATAATACACATTGTTGAGTTTATGTGCTAGCCAAACCTCTTGGGGCTTAAAATAGTTTAATTAATTTTAGTAGTTATAATTTGGGAACTGGAGGAGTCCAGGCTCAGGAGAATTTTGTAGAGCAGACCCCTGAAAATAGATAAGGAATCTTTCTCCTTTCTGCTTTCTTCCCGTGAACCATATCAAAGCTAACTGGACAGTAGAAGATAACATATTTAGCTTTAAGCAGAGATAGTCACTAGAGGACAAACATAGATACAGAGATATAGTCACCTAATGGAGGAGGGACTGGATCAAAAGAATGACTCTTGGAAGCAAACAGTAATGACAGCCATATACTTAAAAGAAGGGACAGACTCTGGAAACTCAGCTGAGCTCCCTAAAGGAATATGCATGAAAACTCTATCCAATGAAAGGACTTCCAAGCATGCTTAATTCATTACCAATATACTATAATTCTGGGCCCATGAAAACTATATGCATTGAGGCGGGGCAGTGCAACCAAGGCTATGATGTGGATTTTTAAAAACTAACTGATCTTCCTGTTTTAACATCTTAATAAATGCCATGATCAAGATGGTGTCTACTTCTAATTATGAATGGGAAATACACTGATGGGGGCTCAAGACCTATTACTTTAGGAGTAATGACAGGACTACCTTTGATTGAAGGCATCCTCTGCAGCTTCAACCCATGATCATGAGCACAAGGTTGGGGGAGCACCTTAAAAGGGGTATTGTACTTCTTTTGAGACCACGTAGACATTGACCTAAGTTTAATGTTTTTATCATACAATTATATAGTCAACAAATATTTATTAAACCCCAACCATAAATATACAGTTCAGTACATACCACAAGCCATGCAGAAAAGTATTAGGCACGATCTTTGTTTTCATTGACCTCATAGTGTTTACCCTTAAATTCTTAAATCTGAATTGTTAAGGTTCAATGCTATTTTCTGATCTTGTATTTTCAACAGACTGGTAGTCAGGGCATTTGTAAGCTCATAGAGAGTAACTGGGACTATGATTTCACCTAAATGAAAAATCTATCTTGATCAATGCACATCAGTACCATCTTTGAAATCATTGTAAAGAGCTGTATAGAATAGTGACTTCAAATTGAAATAGAAATAGGAAATGATAAATATACATAAGGATCCCTATCAACTATATCATATCATATATATATATATATATTCTATCTTATTCTTATTTATTTTGTTAAATCTTTTTCAATTATATTTTAATTGGGAATGGGCAAAACAGTGTATTGGAAACTGAATGCTGTTTCATATTTGATATCTCTGGTTCAGAGCAGTGAGAGAGATTAAGTTATTTGGCCAAAGTCATACATATAGGATCTGTCAGAGAAAGGACCCAAATTCAGGTCTTCTTGACTTGAATTCCAGCCCTTTTAACTGTAAATCAATTCTGTCTCTGAATATTATTCATATTCAGATATATATTCATAACACATACATATTCATATATGATTTCATATTGATATTCATAATATGATATTCATATATGAATATATACATATTCATAATATTATTCTCGTGGCTTCTGTCTCTTTGCTTACTGAATTGTATTCCATAATTTAAAAGACAATTTTTTTTTTCCAGGACTTCCTTTATCTCCCTGTTAACTTGTGACTTTATACTTAAGACTTCATATAGCACATAAGAATCACATATTATCTTAATTTTGTAACTACCAAGAATCTAGAAAATTGTTTGGCATTTAATAGGTGTTCAAGAAATGTTTGCTAAAAGATGAATTGTAGAATTTATGGTGAGTTTTAAGTTTTACTCTACTCCAACTCAACCAAAATACCTGCTGTCCAATAAAAATGTCCCTCACTTTCATACCTCCAAGAGTTCTCTTCTACATTTCTACTGCATAATCTTTACCTGCTGGAAAAGTGACAGAGAACATGAATTTATTAAATGCCTACAATATGCCTGGCACTATGTTTAGTGATTTAGAAATATTATCTCATTTATGATAGTTTAATTTGTGTCATTTGGATCTTCAAGCCTCAGTTGCAATGTTACCTTTCCTATAAAGTCAACCTATATCTCCTCCAAATGGAAGTGATTTCTCTTTCAGGTGATAGAGAAATTTAAAGTCCTTTTATACATTTATCATATTCTAATTTGTACTGATTTAACAGTGCAAATTACCCCTATAAAATGGGATACTTTTTGAGGACAGAGACTTTTTTTTTTAATTTTTGTATTACCTTCCAAATTCCCAGGAGAGAACCATGCTCATAACAAAAGCTTAATAGCATTTGCTAAATGTTAGGTCATTTCTAATTCTTAAACATCATCAATTCCTTAAATAATATCCTTAGAATAAAAACAAGAAAAAATAATTACATTATAACTTCATCTTGAATTTTACACAGGAATGAATCATTCCACAATGAACTCTCCTATTCTTAAATTCCTATCCATTTAATTTCAATCAACATCTTACCTAATACCCTATCATAGATACTCCTTACTGACAAAAGTCTTTGAGCCTGAGTGAAGATTAATATCATATTATATTTGGAGTTTCAGTATTCTGTTAGAAAATCATCTAAAATACTCCTAATTTGCCTACATCAAGGATTCTAAAGTTTGGAAAGTAAAAAAGCACAATACTCCTAAGATAAGCTCCATCAAAGAACACATACAGTACATAGAAATTGTGCACAGGGCATATATGTGTTCATGAAAAAAGAGGACACATTTACATATATTATTGGGAGGCAAGATTAAAAGACAAGATAATAGATCAGAAATGATTTCTCCACAGTTTCTCCCACTTTAATTTGTCATAATATGTAGATTTATTCCAAGTTCTGGGCAAGTTTTAGAAGACTTGGGTTTGAATATTACCCAAAGAAAACTTCCTATAATCTTTTTTCATAAAAATAGTATTTTATGGTACACTGTTATTCAAAGTTTTTTTAACTATAACATGAAAGGAGGCATGTTTGTCCAATTAATTAGTGACCAATATATTCTTTCTTTTTAAGTATCCATATATTTTAAAACAAAATCATTGCCATATATTTTATGAAGGCTAATAAGCCTAATATCTATCCTGATAAAACCAATATGTGATACTATTGCCCGGTTAGCAGGAGTGTGTGTGTGTGTGTGTGTGTGTGTGTGTGTGTGTGTGTATTTTAACAGTGTTCAATTCACAATTGTGTTTATTTATTACTTTATAAGATCTCATAGTATCTAACATATACTTTATTTGTCAAGCCTTGGAAATAAGCCCTGGACATGCCAAAACAAAATAGGCTATCTTCTTTTATCAATTATTCCTGAATTTTAAAAATTATTATGATGCTCTGATTTTAGTCATATTTAACAAATTTTAAGCTTCCTAGGAATGAGAATTTATTGTTAGCCACACACTTTCCCATTTTATGAATTGCCTTTTTAAACATAATAAACTGATGGCTCGCCACTGCTTCACTTGGTTAAATTAGTAATCTTATAAGAGACAAACTTTCTGTTGGGGGCTTATGCTCAGAATCATTTCTCCTTGATACAATGTACCAAGTGTACTCTGGCACACAGCATTCAAGAATATACAGCAATGGGCAACTTAAATAAATCAAAATAAAATTAAATTAAATGATAAGCTTTATAACCTTTTGTGTCTATTAAAAACTTTTTATGTAATATATTCTCCTTTTTGCTGCAGTTGTTTATTTTACAGTATTTGTCATTGAGTTTACAAGATTTTAACACATATCCATTGATTCTTATTATGAAACAATATATTTATCACATTCAACATTACCACACCTTAGAAGAAAAATATATTTTTTCTGTTTCAAACTATACTTTAGAATATCCATAGATTTTCAATAAGGTTTAAATCAGATGAATTCACAGACCAAGGAAATGTTTATCTTTGTGTATTGGATAACATTACTTAAATTTAAATCAGGTTTAAAGTCAGCTGAGTATATAAACTATTAAAACATATCAAAATATCTTAGATAAGTTTCTTAATCTTTTACAATTGGTCATATGATTCAAAGTTGTATTATAGTATTCCATATCCATTTGGGAATTTCTATAATATTGTTTTTCAGATATCAATACATTTATCAACATTCTTTTCTTTTTCTAGTGGAGACAAGTCTTCTAGGCTTGCTGTAAGTAGAAAAAAATGTTCCCTAAACAGTTAGAGTTTTCTGTCATATTTTTAATAATCTGATAAGTACCCTCAAGCTTTATAAACTTTTATCTTTATGGATTTGGTAATTTAAAAGTGAATTCATTATAAAATTGACCTTTTCCCAATCTTCAGTATTCTAGTCTTGCCCAGGATTTGTTTTAATAATGATAATTAACAGCTATATTTTTAAAATTGTTTTCTCATTTTTCTTTTAATTTTAAGAAGTCTATGTCTCAGGTATCAAAAGGTAATGCTAAGGAATAAAAGATTCTAACACTTCTCCTAAAATAGCCTGTGAAGATAAGCCAGTCAGTCTGCAAACTGAAAGAATATTTGATGACTATAGAAATACACTGTTCTTTTCTCTCTCCATTTTTTTTTTTTTTTTGAGTTGCAGCAGAGGAAGGGGAAAGAAAGGAAGAAAGTATCTTTCTTCTTCCCTCTTCTGCTTTTTCTAAAAGTATTTGTTTTCTGTGGTTTCCTTAAGATGTTTTGTGGCAATAGTTTGCCATTTCTTGGCATTTAAAAAAGTTATACTACACTCTCCTTTAGGCTTTCTTTCAGATGATTCTATTTCATCATGCACTTGAATGATGTTTGAAATGCTTGACTTAATAACAACAGTTACTGAAATATCATTAATAGTCACTGAAGTGTGCTCTTTAAGAGTTTCATGTTTTATAAGTTTCCTTGGATTGTTATCTGTTCTTAAAAAACAAAATTTAAAAAATAAAATAAAAAAAGTTTGGCATAAAACCTGCCACTAATGTATTCAAGAACCAACCAAATGTGGGAAAAATCAGCTCAATCTGGTTTCATCTGGTAAAGATCATAAATTCTGAATCAACATGGTGTCTTTAAAAACACACATGCATGACCTCTGCTGTCACAAAATGAAAACATTTTAAAATTATTGTTATTCTCAAATAATTTACATATTATTTCAGGGTACTTCCAAACCACAATGGAGCACCAAATTAAGGTTTTAGTGGAAAAGTATGCATTTGCTTAAAATATTTGCTATTATCATGGAAAATATACTATATAATATTTAAACCAATAAATGTCTTCCTTGTTAGCAGTAAAGTCTTTCAGATATTCCTTATCACAGATTTCATCTACGTAATTTATTGAATGAAAGCCAGAAACTCTATAATTTTCATAAGAAAAATATAATGCAATGAAGAAGAAGAATACTTTTATATTTGGCACTGGAAAAATGGTAGTAAATGAAACACTGCTTAGAAATTAATAATTATATCATGGGAGAAACTATTTTTGTCAATGAGAACCCAAATCTAGGAAAGCAACATACTGCCACAAAAATCTATTATTCTACCTTTCTTAAAACTACACAAAAATAAGGAAAAGCTGAATCATAAAACTGAGGGGATTTCAACCTCTTGATCTACAATTTAACCATACAAGGAAGATTCTAATTTAATTGAAATAGTTTTAGAACTTTTCTGGCAATAATAATTAACAAAATATGTTACAAGGGAAGATATTATGGGGGGATGTTTGAAAATAAATGATTCCAACTCTCCCCCTAAGATATATAGTGAAAATAAGCCAGTCAGTCTACCAGCTGAAAGAGTATTTGATGATTTAGAGATAGCCATACATGGCCCTTGTCTCTTTTCTTTCTCCCCCCTCCCCGATTTATTTGAGGGCCAGAGGAATTGGGGGAGGAGAGGAAGGGAAGAAAGCAAGAAAGTATTCCCAACAGCAAAGAGAAATGAATAGAGGTATTGTTAGTTCAGAGAGACATGAAGGCTTCAAAAGCATATCAGAGAAGGTTTTTGTCATTACCCCCTTCTTTTTCTTCCTCTAAAATGTTTGAAAATGACGAATATCTTACTAAGCAACCCAAAAAGGAAAGTCTTCACATGAACAATTCCCTGGGGCTGTGGGGATGTCCTTAACTTTAAAAAGTTTTTGTTAAAAGAAAGCAGAAAGAAATTAACAAAAGAAAGAAAAAAAACATTTTTAACCAGTAAATTTTACCTCCTTGGGTGTCAAGTAAAGTGTAGTTAATCTTTACTAAGCTACACTAACAGCATTTCATTGTTACAGGAATGTTTCTGATACCAATAAGTCTATAAGAAATTCACTGCTATAGTGATGACATAACACTATCCAGTGTGGACTTTTCTCAATAATGAGAAATGTGCCTTTGAATAGCTTAATTTAATCAGCTGGGCAGCTATTTGGTCTCAGAGCTAATGCTAGATGACACAAACTACACAAAGGTCTTATGACAATGAAACCGCTAAGTGACACAGTGTACAGAGTGGGCCTGGTCAGAAATAGCTGATTTCAAAGTTGATTTCTGACATGAATTATGTGAATTTGGACAAGTCACACACTACTGCTTGCCTCAGTTTCCTCAACTGTAAAATGGTGGCAATATTAACACTTCCCTCTCAGTATTATTTTGAGGATCAAATGAGATAACATAAAGTGCTTAGTACAGTGCCTGGCACTAAATAGGTACCATGTAGATGCTAATTTTTGTTTTATTTTTATTAAGACATATTTCATCATTAGAAGATTCACATTTTCCTAGCTTTATATTTTATCACGTTTTATAAAGATGTACATGTTCCTTCTTTACCAAAGTTATCCCTAACCCTTAATCTGACATAATTTAGATTGAGATAAATTTTTAGAAGGCACCATTTAGAAATTAATTACTCTCAATTACAATTTATTTTTCACATAAATGTTATATATAATCATACTAATAATAGAAATTTATATGTGTATTAAAGGTCTTCAAAGGGTTGAGTCCCTGCTTATCTCAATTGAAGGAAGTAATAAAATTGACTTAATTATTAGAAATCAGTATTCGTTTAATGATAAAGATAAGTAAAAAGATAAGAAAGAAAATTATTTCACAAGATAAAGGTTTTTTAAAGACAACATGAAGAAGTATGTTGACTTCTTTTCTTTCTGAGGATTGGTATATGCATTTCTGGTTTTTAAATGAGACACAGACAAATGTACCCAAACCAATTATAGACACCATAAAATAATTATCTTATAATTTTAACTCTCAGTGTTCTTGTAACATTAAAACAACAATAATAAAATGCCAGTCATAAAGATGCGTTATAGACTATGTTCTTTCCATGTTTACCAAAAACAAGTTGAATTTAGTATAAGCCTCCTTGAGGTTTTCTGATTTAGTTTGCCTCTTAATTAACTGGGAAACCTCGTGGGTCTGAAAATAATGATGGGCTCAACCCATGCATTGAACCATGGAAATGCATGAATTTTACATTTCCTGCTATTTGCCCTATTTGTTGATGGTGGAGGAAACACGTTTCTGCAAAAGGTCTAAGAACCAACTAATTTAAATTGAATCTGACCCTGTTTATCAGATACTTCACTGGAAAAATAATGAGATTCAAATTCAAACCTCAGTTTTTAAAATAACACCATATATGGAATTTTCAACTTTTTATAGGGGCAATACATAAACAACTGCATGCGTTTATCACTTTTCTGAAAATGATTGAAAGCTCTCCAAATATGACTGAATCCAACATGAATTTTGTCATTAAGATTATCTGAAATAATCCAGATAAACTGTGGGCACTGAGTTGCAGAATGATGTCTACTAACACCAAATTTTATACTTGAAAGTGACCTCAGCAGCCATATGTTCCAACATATAGCTGAAAGGAATCTCTACTTTAGCCTGACAAGTGGTCATTCAGGTTCTATTTGAAGACCTTCAGGAAGGAGGAACCTGCACCTCCTCGGGCAAATCCTTGTACTTTTATACAGCTTTTATTACTAGGAAGTTTCTTCCTTGACATCCAGCCTTCCTTCTTTGAGATTTCTACTTATTCTTTCTAGTTTTACTCTCTGGATACAGAGTAGAACAAAAAAAAATCCTTTTTTCCACACTATATGTAGAAAGAAGGAGCTAGAAAGGTAGAGACAAGGAGACATGTAGAGATACTCAGAGAGAGAAAGATAGATGAGAGAGAGAGAGAGAGAGAGAGAGAGAGAAAGAGAGAGAGAGAGAGAAGGCTTGACAGAGAGAGAGAAAGAAAGAATTGTTAACATTCTTCAAATCACTTCACCAAACTTACAGACTATGATTTGGACAGAGGCTTACTATAATATCTCTTTATGTTGAAAAGCACCTGTCAACAATTCTCAGAACTGCTTCCAGTTCTAAGGTCCTATATCTTTCTCCCAGGAAGCAGGAGGCAAGGAGAGGCTAATACATTCTATCAAGAGAATGACTTGATAGAGATAGGACATGTGTTTCTTGACTTTTTCCCTCCTCTACCCCACTATTTGTTGGTCAGACACATGCACATGCATTGGAAACAACTTGCTCTGCTGTACCCCCATTATCTCTGTCTCTGTCTTTCTGTCTCTTTCTCTTTGTCTTTCTGTCTGTTTCTCTGTCTCTGCCCCCACTCTCTCTCTCTCTCTCCCTCCTTCCCTCCCTCCCTCTTTTTCTTCCAGTCCCTCTCCCTCTCCCTTCCCCCTCAACTTTTCTCTCTCCCCAGTTGTCTCTAATTACCATCAGGGCAATGATATAACATGGATGGCATTCCTAACAGGCAAGGAAAGAACCATTTAGGGGGAAGGGACACATTTGATTCTCTGTAGTCTTGAGTAAAAGTCATTCTTTTTTATCTGTTGTCTTTTTAATACTTTGTTAGTCTTAATAATTTTAAAAGGATCTAAGGGCTACCTCTGGTTCTATTTGAATGAGGCTGAATGAATTAATGACATGGGACCTTTTTTCTAGATGGAAACCTTTGACATAATGGCTGCACAGGTACTCATATAGGGAGACAGGAGAGCAAAGTTGATAGCTCAGGTTAGCTGAAATTTAGTATATGAAGATGAGAATGATTTCAACCTCCCTTTCTCACCTTGATCCACACTATTCCTCATTAAGTCCTTTATGTTAACAACAGGACCCAATGTATTCCATCAAATCATCATGTCCATCAATTGGTAAACATTTATTAAACACCTATTTTTGCCAGGCACTCTCTTAAGTAGTGGGGCTATAAAGAAAGCACAAGGTAGTACCTGTCCTTAAGAAGATCACAGTCTAATATGGAAGACAACACGTCATTGGTTACCACCTAAAAGAGACTCCTAAATGAAAACATGGCAGTCGAAATCATGTTCACAGGAATATAGTCGTCAAAAGCCAGAGTTTCTTTATCAAAGAGAAGTTATTGAAAGCATCCAGAAAGAGATAATTTAAATCACAAGAAGCAAATATTAAGGTCAGACATGACTTAGAAGCCACTACAATAAAACACAAGAGATGTTGGAATATAATATTCCATAAAACAAAGGATATAGGCTTGCAACCAATCTATATCCCAGTAAAGATTTTTTTTTTTATTTTTTACCCCAGGAAACCTGAATTTAGGAAAAGAAAAAAAAATGAATTTTTCAAGAAATAAAGGGCTTCCAAGTATTCTTGGTGAAAAAATCAATTAAGTATAAATACATGAAATACAAAGATAATGAGAGAAAAATAGAAAAATATGCAATCCTAGGGCTAAACAGCTTATATTCAAATATGAAAAGATAATTCTTGTGTCCTCTGTGAACTCTGATCATCAATAGGGCTCACAGAGTGATATTAATTAGGCATAGTCTAGTTGTGTTTGGAGTTTTGTAAGAAAAGAATGGAAAGGGAAGGGAAGAAGAATATATGATGGAGGAAGGGAAAAGAAGATTGGGAGAAAATATATCATAATCAGGATGGGCAAGCACATAAATACATAAACAAAAAGGAGGGTTTTAGGAAGATCTGATAACCTGATAATCTGATAATATAATTCTTATTTAAATAAAATGGTCAAAGAAAGGAGAAATACACATACATACACTCAAACATGCACAATGACACACACTTATGTTTCACTCAACATGAAAATAGGAGATAAAAGGGAGAAGGGGAGAAACTAGAAGGACATTAGTTTTAAGCAAAGCAAACTGGATACACAAAAAAATATGTAATAACTCTTTTGTGATGGAAAAGAACAGAATCTAAAGAGTTAAGACATAAACTAGTGGACAGACTGAACATGTTATTGTCTCCATATATGATGGAATACTATTATATAGTTTAAAAAGTAATGGTGATGATTTCAGAGAAGCTGTGAAAGACTTGTATGACCTGATTTTGAGTGAGTTAAACAAATAGTACCAAATAAATAAAAAATAAAGTGTCTACAATTTTAACATACTCTTTTTCTCAGCTAGTCTAGTCACTTAGGCAGTACTTTTAGTTATAATATCAAAACAACCAATATAGTATGATATAGTGGAGAAACAATCAAACAAAAAAAGTCATTGGATTTGAACTTCAAAAACCTGTCATTGTTACTTATTATCTGTAGGGACATCCCTACATCTTTTTAAAGCTTAATTTTTCCATCTTAAAATGAGGAAATTTAATTAAATATATCTTCTAATTCTTAATCTTCTCATTCAACTCTAGGTGATCATTCTAAAAACGTAATTTTTAGATCTTTTCAAACTGATGTGCAATACTTCTAACTATGTGGATCTGTAACCTGCAACCAAATTATCCTGTCTTCTTTCTAGTTTTGTCATGTTCTCTAAGTTTCTTCTAAAAACTCCAAATTTCCTTCACTTACCTTAAATACCATTTACAAATATTAAAATTTATGAAATCCTAATGTACATCATGATTTCATTGTCCTAGACAGATGGGCACACTGGAAATCTAATTGATTTTTAGAAGTGTATCAGAAGCTTTATAACACAGACAAAATCATCTCCATCATTTTCCTCAAAGTCCTTAAATTTGCCTTTAATCTATGATGGGTTATAGGGTTGATCTTTAATGACTAGTTTACCTTTTCAGCTTATTGAGGATTCCATTAGATTGTGTATATTTTATAATGGTTCAAATTTATTTGGCCCCTTCTTAACTCAATCCAACAAATATTTTTAAGTGCCCCCTACATGTAAGACATTGTGCCATGAATTAAAAGAAAAAATAAAAAGTCACTCCTCTCAAGGAACTTAGATTCTAAATGAAGACAATGAGCATCTTAGGTGACCAAGGAATACAATAAGAAGGAGAGATCATTGAAAAACAAAAAAGAACATGAAAGGCTTCCTATAAAATTTGCCATGTGACCTTGGCTTTGATGGAAGCTATGGATTCAACAGGGCAGAGGTAATGAGGGACAGCATTTCCAAAATAGGAAACACCTATGCAAAAGTCCAGGGGCAGCAGATGGTTATGTACTATGAAATGAGGCCTTTGATTGGAACAGAAAGTAGATTGAAGTGAAGTAACAAGAAATAAGACTAGGAAGACATGTGCAGCCATATTGTAAAGTATCTTAAATACTAGGCTGGGATGAGGTGGGAGCATTCTGAGCAAATGAGGGTTGTATTTGAGTTGGGCCACTGTTAGGGAATTCACTAGGGGAAACTTGAACAGTTGCTACTTAAACTGTATCTACTTTCTGGTAAATAGCAGGTTTTAATCTATTTGCCCAAAGCCTTTAATTGCCAGAACCTTGCCTTTTTTCCTCTTCCTAAATCTTTTCTGAATCAAATATTTACTTGAGAAATGTGTGAAGGATTGGAACATAAATATAGACTAGGTAGGTATAGCTATTCAGGAAAGAGTTCATATAGTCCTGAATTTGTCTCCAATTTCCTGTGTGACTTCAGACAAAAAAACTTAGCTTTCCTAATACAATTATAAAATAGAAATGCTATTATTTGCCAATCTCACATTTTGATGTCACATTAAAACAATATAAATGCCCTGCTTCCCTTGATGAAAGGGGGTGTATGTGTGATAATGATTTTCAAAGAAACATTTACTTACAAGTCAAATGAAACTCCCAAAGGCTCTCTCAAATGGTCAAATCTTTTGTTTTTATTGAAGAAATCCAAGATCAAGGATGACATCCTGCCCTTCATCCATATAAATGGCCTTCTCCCTCTTCATATATTAGGGGACAAACTGCTAGTGTTCTCTCTGTTTTTTGGCTCTGGTTGGTTGAAGTTAGATCTTTATGCTATTCAAACATAGGGTCCCTCTATCCCATCCGCCCGCCCTCCACCCCCATTTAATAGGAAACATATTCTGTTTCCTTAGGACACAAAAAGAAGAAAAAAATAAAGAAATTTAAGGAGAACAGCAGAATCTCTTTACCTACATACAACTTGCTAAATATATAGAGCTGAAAATAGCCAGAGCTGAGAGAGAGAAAAAAAATGAAGAGTGTTTTAACAGTAAAGTAAAACCACAACTAATGACTTCAGGAGACAGGAGCTAGGTGGACAAGCAAAGCATTACAGTTTTAAATATACGGTATTTGGCTTCACCTCCCCAGTAAGTGGCTTGGCACAGGTTCAAATAGGCTGGTCTGGCATGCTAGGGCCTCGAAGAGGGACCACACTGCCTGATGGAAACCACCACAAAAGCCACAGAAAAAGCACAAGGTTCCAAAGGCAACACAAAGGCACCTCGACTGGCAGCAAAAAACAATGCCAGGGCTCCTGCCCTAGGAGTGAGGGAGCCAGGCTCTCGGTTTTGTTTTTGTTTTTTAAATTTCTGTGTAGTCAAAAGGTCCAACTTCAGCCAGGCCTGGGGTTGAAGGACTATTGGTCAATAAATGTGGAACGCCTTGGCTACAACCAAGTGTTGTTGCAAAAATGAAGAAAAAGTAGCTTGAGCAAAGAGAAGAGTTCTTTTCAACTTCAAACTACCTTCCTGCAAAAAGCTGAGAGAGTCATGTTTGAGAAATATTTTCTTATTTCAAAAAGAAAGCCAGAGTCATTATGTGATTCTAGTTTCAGAAAATATTCTGCTATGCAAACAATTGTTTTCCATATCCTTATGGATTGCCAAATGATTTGTATTTGAAGCATTTTTGCTCCATGATGCACAAAAGATCCAGGGATTGAAGACTAATGAAGAGAGGACACACTGGTGGTGTGGGTGGGGTTAGGTGGAGATAGTGAGGATTCATTGATCAGTGACAATTATGAGATAAGAGATTATGATGATGAACTGATGCTAAAATAACTAGTTCAAAAGTTAAATCTCTGTATCCATTCTCCTTTGTTCTCTTACATTTTCTCCTACTTCTTCCCTGTTTCCATTCTCCCTCTTTCCCTTTCCTTTCCTTGTCTCTTCTCCCTATTTCATTCATTATGTCTATTTGTCCTCTCATTTTCCTACCCTTTCATTCTTCTTTATCTTTCTCTTTCACTCATTTTGTCTTCCTTTATTGCTTTCTTTTCTGTCTACACAATGCCAAATAATTAGTTATACTGATTATTTACTGACTTGAATGATATGTGGGGACACAGATTTCTCTTCATCTTCTTTAAAAGGACAAAACTAATTATTTAATTGAGGAAGAGAATTTCAAATTATAATGTTTTTCCCCTTACTTACTTAACTTACAATTACTTATAGGAACTGAAAATAAAAAGGGAACTGGTAAGATCCACCCTCTCACTAAGAATATGCCTTGTTAAAATTTCATTTATAACATAGCTATTTCTTGCCTTCACCTGTCTTTCATTCTAGTTTAAGGTGAATGTGGATTTTTGCCATAGTGAGAGAAATGCTGGCAACATCTACTGACTTTGTTTTATATCTTAGAAGTTTCTAGTTACTTTGAGGATAGGGGAAAGTTATGTAAGCAATAAGAAAATTTGCATGGCTTAACAGCATTAGGGAGAAAGCAAAAAAAAAAAAAAAAACCCCACTATTTTTTAAACTTCCATTTAAGTCTATTTTTATTTATATATTTATTAAATATTACATACATTATATAATAATATATTTTTATGTAATTATTTAATCACTGATATGACTAATTAACCTTTAAAATGTATCATTCTTCTTTCTCTTCAAACTTCAACTCAGAAATCTTGGAGGATCTTTTTACTGGACAGCACAATATAACAGACACCAAATCCTCCTTTGCAAAACATTCAGGTCATAGGGAGCAAGAAGAAAATTATGCAGAAGAAAAGGAGACCAATAAATTTGCCTTCATAAGAGACAAATAAAAAACAACAACAACAAACAAATAAACTACAGTCCTACAATATCCCACAGTTTCTAGATGTGGCACAATAAATATTTCCCAATATCAATAATGATCATTGGGACAAGAATGTTTTTATAATGATTTTTGAATCCCTCTCATTGCAAAGTCCATGGAGAAAGTCACTCTATTATATTGGTGTGTTCAGCATTCTCTAGAGGTATCATCCTGTTTGGTATTTTTTAATTAACTCATATCCCTTCTCATCTAACTGGAAGACCTATAGTCCTTCATTAGCACATTAAAAATGATAGGTTCATAGATTTCAAGTGTGAAAAAGTCTTTTAGATTATCTACTCCAACAAATTCATCTTTAATATAAAGAAACTGAGATGCAGAGAATATTTAGTGACATGTCCAAAGTCACCTATGTCATAAGTGACAAAATCAGTCTACAAACTCAGATCTTCTGATATCAAGAAGCCTCATTATTTCCCTTTTAATCTGTCTTGTGAATGGATTTTATTTTTCTGGAGGAAACCTCAGATCTAGCAAGGAAGGATATTTAAGTTTTAGTCCATGTGTTTTTATGGGTCAAATGTTTCTTCAAACATAGAGACTCATCAGAGAAGTAAGACAGTGGTTGTTGTTTTCCTTTTCACTTAGTAATCTAAATTCTTTGTTCTTTGGCATTTACTTCTACCTAAATTTAATTTGAATCAACATATAAACTTATTAAACATCTAGCACATACAAGGCACTGTATACTAGGCATTGAAGACAAAAAGACAAAAATAAAGCAATATCCTGATCTTCAGGAGCTTTTATTCTAGTGGAGGAAATTCGAGATGTAGACAAGCAAAAATAAAGGAACAAGCATTTGCTAAGTGTCTATTAGCCCAAATGCCAGGCAGTGGACTAAATGCATAAGGAATATTTCCTCATTTGAGTTTTACAGAAATTCTAGAAGGTAAGTACGATTATTATCTCCAATTTACAGATGAGGAAATTGTGACAGGGAGGGTCTCCCAGATTGCAAATGTGAGTTAGAATTAAAATTCAGGTTATCTTCACTATGGCCCCAGCATTATATCCATTATAGTATCTAGCTGCATCCAGTAAATTAAATGTGTGCAGTGAGTATGTATGTGTGTGTGTGTGTGTGTGTGTTTACTAATAAAAAAAGCCATTTCAGGAGAAAGATAGTATTAATGTCTGCAATAATCAGAGAAGACCTTGTGGTAGTGGTGGCCCTTGAAATTAGCTTTCAATGGAGCTAGGGATTCTAGAGGAATGTTCTGTAAAGGCAAAGAAATAGGAGATAAAATGGAATATATACTGGGAGTAGATATCAGACAAGTTTGAGCATAATGGGCACAAGAGAATAATATATATACTTTTGTGTAAAGAGCTGAAACTCTGAGTTGATGCACTAAGGATGGACAACTGAGCACTTAAGGCTAACTACTGATTGGACAATACTCTCTTAGCTTATGCTTGGAAAATGGCCCTTCCCACTATTCTGTGCTGGCTCAATCTTTTGGTGTATACAGAGAATTGTGGGAAGGATTAGGGGGTAGAGTAAGACAAACCAGAGTCACTTTGGCAGTAGAGGAAGAGAAGGAACCTGCGTCCATTCCCTTCACTTCTACCTCTAAAGACCAAGAATAAAGACCAAGGACTTTTGCTTATCCTGACTCTGGCTAAGGTATCCATGGTGCTAACTCGGTCTTCACACTTTTGAGCTTGTTCACAAGTGTTCCAATTCCATGTTTATGAACACCACAATTCTTTTGTATAATTATAATCATTTATTATTATGCCTTATAGCTCAATCCACTTTTTTAAACTCTCTGTGACTTCTAAAGCTTTTGTTCTTTATTTTCAGGTAATTATTCCCACAGTGGCTACACTTTCTTCCTTTCTTTATCCTCTCCTCCTAATGCATCAGTTCAAATCCACATTATTCTCTAGACTGGAATTCCTTGCCTTCTTGTCTTATTATGGTCTACACACTTAGTGTACTCCAACTTTGGATTATGTCCTCTACTGCTTCCATCCCTATTCATATGCTGCACAATGGAGATAGAAAAAAATCATAAAACCAATTTAACTTGGTTCCCTAAAATGCCCATCAACTGGGGAATAGCTCAATAAATTGTGGTATATGATTTCAATGGGTTGCTTTTGTTGTATAAGAAATGACAAGCAAAAAAAATAAATAAATAAAAATAATAAAAAAGAAATTATAAGCAGGAATGTTTTAGGAAAACCTGGGAAGAATTCTTTGAACTAATGCAAATAAAAGCAAACAGAACTGGAAGAACATTGGACATAGTAACAGCAACATTGTAAGGAGGATCAATTATAAAAGACTTAGATACTCTGATCAAGACAATAATCCAAGTAGCCATGATGAAAAATGCTATCCATCTTCAGAAAGAGAACTGATGAACTTGGTACAGACCAAAGCAAACTTTTTAAAAACTTTCTTTTATCCTTCTTATTTTCACGTGTGTTTTCGCTTGTAATATGGCTAATATAGAAATACATTTTGTATGATGTCACAAGTATAATCGATATCATATTACTTGTATTTTCAAGAATTGGGGGAGGAGTAGAAGTAAGGAAAGATTTTGCAACTCAAAATTTTTAAAAGTATGTTAAAAACTTTTTACATGTAATTGGGAAACATTTAATAAAATAAATAAAATAATAAATAAAAAACCTTTATCCCCTTTATAATTTTATTCTATAATGTTTGCTGGGTCCTCACTGAAACAAAACAATGTAGACTTCTTTAAGAAATTTGCTACCTCATTCATCTATGACTGTTCTAAACTTTTCTTTCCTTCCTATTCACTCTGATTATCCCTACTTCCATATTTTCAATTGAAGATGTCACCCATTTTCTCAAAAGAAGCCATTCCCTGACAGCTTTCTTCCCTGTCCTCCTTTCACTTACTATTTCTTAATTCCCCCTGTCCAACAGGGAGAGATATTAATTCTTCTTGTCAAATCATTCTCTCTCTCTCTCTCTCTCTCTCTCTCTCTCTCTCTCTCTGTGTGTGTGTATGTATATATATATACATACACACACACACACAAACACACACACACTCTTGATCCCACCCTTTCCTTTCTTCTCCATCAGAGAATCAATCATGCTTACTCTCCTCCTCTCCTAGTAAGCTTTAATCTGCCTTTAATTACTGGCTATTTTTTTTTATTACTTACAGATATGTTTTCCCCATCCTTTAACAAAAGTCTTCATTTTATACATCTTAGTTAATTATTATTACTAAACTCACTGGAAAAAAGTCATCAACATTTGTGCCTCCACTTCCACTTCTTTCACTTTTCTAAATCTGTAATCTACCTTCCAACTGCTCCATTTTAGCTGAACCTGTTCTGTCCAAAATTACAAAGGTTCTATTAACTAACAAAATAATAGCTTTTTATTCACCTTTATCCTTAAACTTTCTGTAGCCATTGACATGAGTGATTAACCTCTTCTCTCAGATTCTTTCTTCTCTCTAGGTATTTTATGAAATAGTTATGTCTGGTTTCTTCTTTTATACTTTGAATCCATGAAGCTTTCTAAAGAGTTTAGAGAACTTAAGGCTAACTACTATCTACTGGAAACATTCAAGAAAAGCTTTATTAACTAGACAAAATTACTCTGTAGTCTTTCGTGACCAAAGGAGCAGCAAATTGTCTGTAAACTTGATATGACATAGAGTCTATTAAATGTATAAAATTTGCTCCAATGGTTTGTGAAAAACATAACATTCAGTACCAGAAGCTGGTTGTAGTGAACCCCCATATACAATAAGCCAGAGCCAATCAAGGCCAGAAGTGCCCAGGGTCTCACATTAATGAAAAATCCCAATCCAGAAAATAAAGTTAAAGAGTGAATCAACCAAAAAAAATTAAGAGTTATTGTGATATGAAGGATGTCTAAAATACAAAACTCAAAAAGGAAAATAATTCCAAATATCCACAATTAAGGAAAGCCTCAAAGAAAACACAGTTTGGTCATCTCATCAATTATAATTCTGAAACAGAATAAACATTAATTTTTTTTTTTGCTTTAAAACATTATTAGTTAAAATGGGAGCGAAAGAGAAAGAAAATGGAAAAGAAATAAAAATTTTGGAAGAAAGATTTAGAAAAAGAATTTTCAATTTATTAGAATCACAAAACCTTATCCAAATTATAGTCTTTAAAAATTATATTGAACAAAAAAAACAAGTTAATAACTCCAGGCAACAAGAAATAGTGAAATCAAACTATTGTAATAACAGAAGATATCTCATATAAAAAACTTATCTGGAGAAGAGATCAAGGAGAAATAACTTGAGTTTCAGTGGACTACTTTAAAGCTAATAGGACTGTCTATATATATTAGAAAAAGAGAGCAATTAGAGAGAATGCATTAATTATCCTCTGATTCTGAAAAAATCACCAAAATACAAATCCCTAGGAATGCCTTAGCCAACCATCAAGGGTTTCCAAATACTTCAAGCACCCAGAAAGAGTTTGAGGACAGAGAAACCATTGTCAGCATCAGACAAGTTTTATTAGATGCTATCATAAAGGAATGGAGAATATGGAATTCCAATATCCCAAAAGCCAAGGGATACAGACATATAAATGAAAATAACTTCCCCAGTAAAAAAGCTAAGCATAATCCTACAGGGGATAGGGGGTACAATGTAGGACTTGGAGAGGATGCAAGCATTCCTGATGAGAAGAACAAAATTGAATAAAAAATAAAAACAAAACAATACAGGAGACACAAGAAACTTAAAATTATAGGTAAGAGTGAGTAGTCAGAAAAATAAGTATTTATATTTCTAAGGAAAGGGAAGATGATGATGCAAGTATTTTCTCTGACACCTTATGGCACAAGGGTCCTATAAGGAGTTGAATAGGACAAAGGGCCTAGAATTGATTTTGTTATTTTTAGATGTTCTAAAAAGAAAGCCAAGGGAGGAACAAAATAGAGACACTGGGGAGATAATAGGGAGAGTTCAAGCAACAGGTTGTAGTCTGGCTGGATTAAAAAAAACTGTTTGAAAGGGATGATGTAATATGAAATGACACTGAAACAATATGATGATAGAGTAGGAAGGGCCTAAAATTAAGGGTTAAGAAGTTTATATTTTATACTATGGTTTTCTCTAACTTTTTGACCTCAGGACCCCTTTATATTCTTAAAAGTATTAAGGCACAATTATTTCAAGGGAATTTTGTTTAAAGAACTTTAGATATATGTTTCTATTTATTTATATATGTACATATATATGTAGATTTACATGTACATAATCTACATGTACTATAATAGAAATAAAAATGTCTTAGTATTATTATGAAAATGCTTTTAAATTTTCCCATTACCTGAAAGGGTCATGGCAATCTCCAAGGATCCTCAGACTACACTTTGAGAACCACCACTAATCAACAGTGTATCACTAAAACATTCCTGAGATGAGAAATAAAAGAATTATAAAAACATATTTAAAAGATCATGTTTTCACAATGGGGAAGGCTGGAAGCACAGAGGTCAATCGCAAAGTTAATACAATAGTTCAAGAAAGAAGTAACAAGAGTCTGAATTAGAGTATAAAATGAGAGAGTATGAAAAGAGATAATGTGAAAGATACCTTGGATGTTAAATTTAGAGTTTGGTGAATAAATTATGTATCTGGGTAAATGAGGGGTTTGAAAGACAAGGAAGAGTTAGGTGTTTTAAGTTTGGGTAGGTAAAAGGATATCTGGTCCAACAATAACAAAAAAGGGAAGTTGGGGAAAATGTGCTAGTTTAGGGTAGATGATGAATTCAGCCTTGCACATGTTTAATTTAAGGTATCAAAGGAAGGTGTTGAGCAGGTAGATGAAGATTTGAGGCTTTAATTTGGAGGACTGTAGCTAGATATACCAACTTGGAAGTCATTTGCATAAAGATGCTAATTAACTTTATGGAAATTAATGAAAATCACCAAAGGAGAAATATAAAGAGAGAAAAAATGTCTAAGAGAAGACCACTGGGGTAATCTCACAGCTCTTTGGCATGATTGATGAGGATAATGATGATGATGAAGATGATGATGGTGATGAAGATGATAAAGCAAAAGGAGAAGAAAGAAAAAGAAACAAGAAGAAGAAGAAGAAAGAAGACAAAAGAAGGAAGAAGGAAGAAGGAAAAAGAAGGAAGAAGGAAAAAGAAACAGCAAAGGAGACTGACAAGTCAAGCAAAGATGATAAATCAGGAGAGAATAAAATGAGAAAACCCTCATTTAGTAAAATAGTCAACTCAAGGATAATTTTACAAATAAAGCTAGGGGTTTCAGATATTTCCCCAACATTTAATCATTTCATGGGTTACTTAAGTTCATAATGGAGCCATACCAAGGATCCTAAGCAAATAGTAATATTTCCTTGTAAGAGAAAAAGTTGCATGGTTCTTGTTACAGATGAGTCAAACCTGAGCTTAATCTGTCATGGAGATGGACTGTTCAAGAGAAGCACAAAGAGAGGCTATCAGATGACACACCAACAAAGGGCTGCCTCACTGTTTGAGAAAGATTATTTTGGCAGCTGTGTAAAGTTTTCCTCTGATCATACATGGCTGTGACCCTGTGCTCTCAAAGGCTATGCCAGTAAGACACAAGCTCTGGCAAATCCTACTAAGCTAGAAAGACCCAGGGTGCAAGGTAGGTACAATATTATGTGATTGCTGTCCAAGGAAAACCGGGGGGCTCATCATCAGTAGAGTGGGCACTAGGGGATAAAAATATCATCTTCTTAAAATACTGAGAAGTTGAAATCAATGCTGGTCTTATTAAGTGACAACCCATACTAATGAAATTGTGCATCTAAGATGTTTTAAAAACTTAGAATATGGATTAAAGAAAATCAAGGTAGAAAAAGCAGGCAGGAAGTTTTTGGGCCACATTTTTGTCTTCACACTTACTCCATAGACAACTCAATTCAACCACCATATCAGTTCCTAAAACAAGGTACTGTTAGGTATCAGTGATACAATAAAAAAAAGAAACCTGGAAGAAAGGACAAGAAAAAGGATGAAGAAAGAGGGGCAAAAGAAATAAAGATAGGTATCCTGCTCTCAAAGAGCATATTTAATAGGGGAGGAAATGATGATATTTGACATTTGGGGGAATAATAATAACTTCTGACACTTAACTAGGCTTTAGAGGTAACAAAATACTTCCTTTTCTGCTCTATATGTGTGTGTGTGTGTATGCAGATACATACACACACATATCCACACACATATACATACATTATGTGTTCCGAATCTCACAAATATGTAAGTTAGATGTTTCAAATATTATCACATTTTTAGATAAGAAATTTCAAACTCTGAGACCTTAAATAATTTGCTCATAGTTTCATTGCTAACAACAAGATTTCTCTCTGGGCTTTTCTGATTCAAAGACCAATCTACTTGGCTGAAGTCTTAGGTAAATCTACTTACCAGTTTCTATCACTTCTAGATCAGATAATATGTAAACATGATAGGAACAAAAGGGTGTTAAGAAAATTTGAGAAATTTTTTTTTCATTTTACAGACACTTGAGCTAGAGGCCCTTAAGGGGAAAAAAAGATTTCAATCATCAGAGAGAGGGAGGGGGATGCTAAGAAGATAAAAACTTCTTTTTCTAACATATTCCAATCTGATCATTACTTTGTCAATAATTCCTTTTAGAGAGGTGGGTTTTTTCCTGCTTAACCCTTTTAATTAGGTTAATTTTTGTTTTTGCTTTGTCTGAAATCATTATTATTACTGTTGCCTTTATTTGTTTATTTAATTTGCCATAACTAAAGCATAATTCTGCTCCAGCTCCTTATTTTAACTCTGTGTGTAACTCTCCCTTTGAAGTGTGTATTTTTGTAAACATATTATTGGATTCAGATTTCTAATCCATTCGGCAATCTACTTTTGTTGTTTTGGGTGAGTACATTTCATTTACATTCACAGCTGTGACTGTTAACTGTGCATTTCTTTCTACTTTATTTTCTTCTCTCTTTTATCCTATTCCTCTTATAAAATCTGTTTTGCTTATGACCATTTCCTTCTTTTATCAACTCTCCCTTTTATTAGCTTTTCTTTCTCTTATCCTCAATCTGTTACCAACTGAATATGTTTGTAAGAGTGTGTGTGTATATATATACATACATAATACATACATACATAGTACATAATCTTTGTATACATGTGTACATATATATTTTCCCTTTTAGAACAAAGTCAGATGTGAATAAGGGTCAGGCATTGTCTGGGCCTTTCCCCAAAATCCCCTCCACTGTGAAAACTCTTTCTGAAGTACCTCTTTACCTTGAGTACCTCTCCATTCTTCCCCCTCTCCCTTCCCCCTTCTTCTAAAACATTCCTTTTTCTTGCTTATCCATTTTTACACCACCCCAACACAAAAAACTTTGTCACTCTCTTTATAAATAGATTTCACTTAGCATCAGTTCATGTAAATCTCTCCAAGCCTCTCTGAAATCATCCTGCTGGTCATTTCTTATAGAACAATAATATTCCATAACATTCATATACCACAATTTATTCAGCCATTCTCCACCTGATGGGCATCCATTCAATTTCCAGTTTCTTGCCACTACAAAGAGGGCTGCCACAAACATTTTTTTGCAAATGTGGGTCCCTTCCCCTCCTTTAAGATCTCTTTGGGATATAAGCCCAGTAGAAATACTGCCAAATCCAAAGGGTATGCACAGTCTGATAACTTTTTGAGCATAGTTCCAAATCACTCTCCAGAATGGCTGGATGTATTCACAATTTCATAAACAATGTATGAATGTCCCAGTTTTCCCACATCTTCTCCAACATTCACCATTATCTTTTGCTGTCATCTTAGACAATCTGAAAGATGTATGATGGTATCTCAGAGTTGTCTTAATCTGTATTTCTCTGATCAATAGTGATGTAGAGCACCTTTTCAATGTGACTATAAATGGTTTTAATTTCTTCATCTAAAAATTGTCTGTTCATATCCTTTGACCATTTATCAATTGGAGAATGGCTTGGATTTTTATCAATTTGAGTCAATTCTTTATATATTTTAGCAATGAGACCTTTAAACCTTAAACCCTTAAATATAAAAATGTTTTCCCAATTTATTGATTCCCTTCTAATCTTGTCTGCATTAGCTTTGTTTGTACAAAAACTTTTTAACTTAATATAATCGAAATTATCTATTTGGTGTTCAGTAATGAATTCCAGTTCTCCTTTGGTCACAAATGCCTTCCTTCTCTACAGATCTGAGAAGTAAACTATCCTATGTTCTAATTTGCTTATACTATCACTCTTTATGTCCAAATTATGAACCCATCTTAACCTTATCTTGGTATATAGTGTTAGATGTGCTCCAGTAATTCTTAATTGTTTCTCCTTGATCTGTTTTCCAGGACTATTACTGTTCTGATTAGATATATCACATTTTCTTCTTTTTTCCAGTCCTTTCACTTCATTTTGTTTTTCATTTCTGATGGAATCATTAGATTTCATTAGACCAACTTTAATTTTTAGGGAATTATATTCTTTGGTGAGCTTCTGTGCCCCTTTTTTATATCTGGACAATACTGCTTTTTAAGGCATTATTTTTCATCAGTAAATTTTTGTACTTCTTTTTCCATTTGGCCAATTTCTTTTTTGAGGTCTTATTTTCTTCAGTATTTTTGTGCATTTTTATTTTTATTAAAGCTTTTTATTCTCAAAAATTATAGATAGATAATTTTCAACATTCACCCTTGCAAAATCTTGATTTTTTCTTTCCCTTTTCCCCAACCCATCTCCTAGACAGCAAATAATCCAATAGATGCTAAACATGTGCAATTCTTCTATACATATTTCATTTTTGTGTCTTTTAAAAATAAATATTTTAATTGTATTTTAATAATTGTATTCTTTTGCTTTCCTTTCTTTTCCTTATTTTTCCTCTATTCTTCTGATTAGATTTTTGAAAATTATGTTTTAGCTTTTTTAGAAATTCTTTTGGGGCTTCTATCCAACTGACATTTTTATTTCTTTGAGGCTTTGTTTATACCTGTTTTGATTTCTTGTCTGCTAAGTGTGTGTCTTTATCTTCCTTGTCATATAGTAGCTTTTATGATCAGGTTTTGTTGTTGTTGTTTACACATTTTTCATCTTATTTCTTGATTTGGAACTTTATGTTAATGTTAGGCTCCGTGGTGGATTTGGAGTGTCTCTATCTCAAGCTTCAGGAATTTTTGAACTCCTGTTTTTGAGTTAATTCCTGGGGTTTGAACATTTTCAGTGCTTTTATGATGGTGAGATCTGCAGAGAAGTTTGATCACTTTTTTGGGGGTCTACACTTCACTCCTTATCTAGGAAAAGCTCCTGTTCACTTCAGAGCATCTCCTTTGAGACAAGAAACAATACTGTTCTTCAAGGACCTATTTCCTTCAGCCAGAAATGATACTGCTCTTTACTATTTCTACTCTTTTCTCTCCACCTTTGAACTGTGATTCAGAATTCGGTAAAGGCAATGGATTTACCAAATAGTTATCCTTCATGATTTCTATTTCCTCTTGACTAAAAGTCCTTTTCTCTGCTCATAAAATATAATTCAGAAGTAGGTTTATATAATGGAGTTTTCAAAAAGCAGCTGGTAGTATGTTGAGTGCTCTGTCATCTCCCATGTGTTACGGATCTCTCTTTCCAACTTCCTTTTTCTTGAACTGGACAACTGCCTTTCTCTGATATTTTTTTTCTCTGTCACTTCAGAATTCAACTTCAAAGTTATTTGAAGGGAAAGATTGGAGAACTTAAGAATTCTATTCTACCATATTAGTTCCACTTCGCAGGAAAAATGTTGCAGATAGTTTCAGATTGTGCAGGAAACTTTATGCAAGTTAGTAAACTTTCTTCTTGTTAGTCAACACAACCTTGCTTTTCTTCTTCCTTTAAACTACTACAGACTAATGGAAGGAACATGGATTTGAATCAGAGAATCTAAGAAAATATTCAAGTTCTACTGGTTTTTAGTTATGCAGTTTTGGTTATAACACTGACCTCTTTTGGTCTTTTTCCAAAAGCAGGGTTCAAAATTGATAGTATTTTTTATCTCTAAATCTTATGTTCCTATAAATCCATCATCAGTTCAGTTCACCAATCATTTACTGTTTTAAAGGCACTCCTTTTTAGTTCCCAGTCTTTTCTCTTAAGCTTTGTGTCTTATAGTCATAATTATCTGATGTGTCAAACTAAGTGTCCCTAGGTCAAATTTTGCCTTTAGTGCTGTTCTGAGAAATGGGTTATAAGTTTTCCATTTTTCTGATATTCTTTTTCTAAACAATCCTTTCTTAAAATTATTTTTCCTGTCTCTGGATAAGAACATGGTGCCCATTTCACTTATCCATTGTTCCTAGTTCTATTATACTGCAATATTATCTGTGTTTATGGCTCCTTCCTTTGCATTGACCATCTTAGATATCGTTTTCAGCTATGTCTTATCTTTTTTCATAAGAGAAAGTTGTTACCTACTCATCTAGAGAGGCTGAAGAATTCTAATTCTTTCCAATCTAAAGCAAAATAATCATTTTGCAATCTTGATTTTGGGATTCAAAATACATACATGCCATTTAATAGCAAATCTTGCCGATTTCTACAACTGTTTGAAATACTTAAGTCCACACATTTGCATTTTTTTTGTAATTCTGGAAGATTTCTCAGTTTCTCGGCACTAGTCATTCCATCTCTTAGGTCTAAAATTCCTGATTTTTCCAACCACAACTCTTCCCCAAGGATGATTCTATCCTCACATATTCACAGTAGAATTTCTATTAAAAGTAATCTGAAAGATACTTCTGCCTCCCACCCAGTGTCTGAGGTTAGCTTCCATAATTTCTGGTCCCTTATGGGAGAGATGGGGAATCCTTTCAGAATGTTTTAGGAACATTTTAATATTAATACATGAGGATAGAATAGACCTTGGAGGAAAGTTGTGGTTAGAAAAGTCAGGAAATCATGAGACCATAGAATGGAGTGATCAGTGCATGGGAATTGGAAGTATGTTCTAGCATCAATGATCCACAATATACAAAGATGTACTGACAACTTAATTAGGGCTCATCTAATGAGTAATTATGATTTATTTAGGAAGGATAGAATTTCATATGTCTTTTTCATTTAGTCAAATGAGGCTATCTTGAATTGAGCTGACCTTTAGAAAGGAAAATTAAAGGAAATATACTGGCTGATACAGTAGGAATAGATATCAAATGCAAAGGACAGTTTAGAAGGATATTTGAGTTAAAAGTAAGAGAAATAGACAAATGGCATTGACAGCTATATATGACTAGAAAAGAAGGTAGCCTGACTGTAGAGATAAAATGATGTATTAGAAATATTAAAAGATCTGAAGAATTGTCTCAATTGTTGGGAGGAAAATGCTTTTGTTGAGGGAAGGAACATCCTAGAAATATGCCTACAAAAAACTGCAAATGTTGAGTAGGAATGGAGTGATTTCAATATGCATTTCTGGAGGGAATAGCCAAACTGATCACATATTAGGTTCACCTAAGTATAGAAATACCACAGGCTTTTGGACTCATCTGCCTTTTCCTTTCTTCTGATGAGAGACTAAGGAAAATTAATGGTGTTTGACTGGAGATATTTACAATGAAGAGAGGGATTGGCAAGTACTGAAGTCTGGAACAAGAACAAAAGGAAATGGAAGAAAACCTTAAAGGAGTGGATGATGTTAAATGTGATGTCTTTTTTTTTTTTTTTTTTTTCAATTGGGAGATAGGATTGAAAGGTAGGACTTAGACTTTTGGGGGTGGAGTCAAGAGTGAAGCAAGGAAGTTGCTCCAGTGCTCCCAGTTTCCCTTGAAAACCACTTGAAACCAAACCTCTGAACAGTCTAATGGAATGAAACCACTTTCCAGTTCAAGATACACTGGAAAAACTATAAGAAAGATCAGTCTCACTAGGGTGAAAAGGGTATTCATCCCAGCTCAAATAGACTCTGGGAAAGCCAGTGAGAGGGTTTTAATCACAGTAAATGAGCCACTGAGGCCCTCAGTGTTGGCTCAATAAAGGAGCAAATCAGTGGAGCAGTGGGGTAGATTAAAAAAAAAAAAAGATAAAACATTACTAAGAACAAAGTGAAAAGAGAAAACAAAAGTATATAGAGAAGAGAAAATAAGATAAAAGTAAATACAGAGATGGTAATCATAACTGTGAATGTGAATAAGATGAACTATCCCATAAAACAATCAAATAGCAGAGTGGATTAAAAAACAGAATTCTACAATGTGATGTTTACAAAAAAACACATTTGACACAAAGAGAGATATATAGAGTAATAGTAAAAGGCTGAAACAGAATTTATTATGCTTCATGTGAATTTAAAAAAGCAGGGTTAGCAATTCTGATCTCAGATAAAGCAAAAGTAAAAATAGACCTAATTAAAAGCAATAAAGAAGGAAAGTACATCTTGATAAAAGGTGCCTTAAACAATGAAGTAGTAATGATATCAGATGTATATGCATCAAGAGGTAGAACATACAATTTCCTAGAGAAGATATTAAGCCAATTACAGGAAGGAATGGACAACAAAACTGTATTAGTGTGGGATCTCAACCTTCCCTTCTCAAAATCAGACAAATCTAATTGCAAAATAAACAAGAAAGAAACTAGAGAGGTTAAAATCTAATTACAAAATAAACAAGAAAGAAACTAGGGAGGTTAATAGGATCCTAGAAAATCTAAATATGATAGACTTCTGGAGAAAACTGAATAGAATACACCTTTTTATCAGCAGTACATGGCACCTAAACAGGAATTGACCATGTATTAGAGCATAAAAACCTCACAATCAATTGCAGAAATAGTAACTGCTTCCTTTTCAGACAACAATGCAATAAAAATTATATTCAATAAAGGGCTAGGGAAAGGTAGACTAAAACCCAATTGGAAATTGAATAATATAATTTCAAATAATGAGTGAGCCAAACAATAAATCACAAAAATAAACCATAATTTCATCCAAGAGAATGAAAATAATGAAGCAACATACCAAAATCTATGGGACACAGCCAAAAGAGTTCTTAGGAGAAATTTTATAGCCCTAAGTAGCTACATGAATAAAACAGAGAAAGAGGAAAAGAGATCAATGAATTGGAAATGCAACTAAGAAAACTAAAAAAAAAAAAAAAAAAAAAAAAAAAAAAAAAAAAAAAAAAAAAAAAAAAAAATTAAATACTAAATTAGAAATTCTAAAACTCAAAGGAGAGATTAATTATAAAATTGAAACTAAGAAAACTATTGAACTAATTAATAAAACTAGGAGTTGACTTTATGAAAAAAAATCCAACAAAATGTATAAAAATTTGGTTAATTTGATTAGAAAAAAGGAAAGAAAAACGCCAAACCACCAGCATCAAAAATAAGAAGGGTGAACCTACATCAGTGAAAAAGAAATTAAAGCAATAATTACAGGCTGCCAACTTTATGGCAGCAAATCCAACAATAGAACTGAAATGAATGAATATTTACAAAAATATAAATTGCCCAGATTAACAGAAGAGGAAATAAATTATTTAAACAGCCCATTTTAGGAAAAAAAAAAGAAATAGAAAAAGTTATTATTGAACTCTAAGAAACAATCTCCAGTGCCAGATGGGTTTACAAATGAATTCTGCCAAACATTTAAAGAACAATTAATTCCAATACTATACAAACTATTTGGAAAAAGAGGTAAAGGAATCCTGCCAAATTCCTTCTATGATACAAATATGGTGCTGATACCTAAACCAGGAAAAGCCAAAACAGAGAAACAAAATTCTCCCTAGTGAATATTGATATAAAATTTTAAAATAAAACATTAGCAAAGACATTACAGTAACTTATCAGTAGGATAATACAGTACTACCAAATTGGATTTATATCAGGAATGCAGAGCTGGTTCAACATCAGGAAAACTATTACCATAATCAACCATTTAAATAACAAAACCAACATAAATCATATGATAATATTAATAGAAGCAGAAAAAGCTTTTGACAAAATACAACCATCAGTTTTAAAAATACTAGGATGAATCAGAACACAGTGAACTTTCCTTAAAATAATAAGCAGTATGTATCTGAAACCAACAGCAAGCAATATTTGTAGTAGAGAGAAGCTGAACGCATTCCTGATAAGATCTGTGGTGAAACAAGGATGCCCATTATCACTACTATTATTCAACATTGCACTAGATGTGTTAGCTTTAGCAATAAGAAAAGAAAAAGAAATTAAAGGAATTAGAGTAGACAATGAGGAAATAAATTATCACTCTTTGCAGATGATATGATGATATACTTAAAGAATCCTAGAAAATCATCCAAAAACCTACAGGAAACAATTCACAGCTTTAGCAAAGTTGCAGAATATAAAATAAATCCACACAAATCATCAGCATTTCTATATATTACTGACAAAGCCCATCTACAAGATTTAGAAAGAGAAATTCTATTTAAAATAAATATAAATAAAATAAAATATTTGGTTGTCTAATTGCCAAAACCAAGAACTGTATGAACACAATTACAAAACGTTTCTCACACAAATAAATTCAGATCTAAACAACTGGAAAAATGTCAATTGCTCATGGGTAGCCCAATCTAATATAGTAAAAATGACAATTTCCCCTAAATTGATCTATTCAGTGCCATACTAATCAAAGTGCCAAAAACTTATTTTATAGAACTAGAAAAATAATAACAAAATTCATCTGGAAGTCAAGAATATTGAAGGAATTAATTGGAAAAAATACAAAGGATGATGGCTAAGCAGTACCAAATCTAAAACTATAATACAGGAGTAGTCATCAAAATCATTTAGTATTGGCTAAGAAGTAGAGTAGTGTATCAGTTGAACAGATTAGGTAAACATGACACAAAAATCAAGGCCTAGAATAATAGAGTATTTGATAAACCCTCAAACTCCATCTTCTGGAATAAAACTCATTTTAATTAAAAATGTTGGGAAAACTGGAAAATAATATGTCAGAACCTAGGCATAGACCTACATCTCACACCCCATACCAAAATAAGGTCAAAATGAGTACATGATTTGGGCATAAAGGATGATACCATAAACAAATTAGGAAGTCAATGCATAATTTACCTGTCAGATCTTTGGAGAAGGGAGGAATTCATGACCAAAGAACTAGTGAACATTATGAAAGGTAAAATGGACAACTTTGATTACATTACATTAAATTTTTTGTACAAACAAAACCAACAGGAACAAAATTAAAAGGGAAGTACAAAGCTGGGAATTTTTTTTTTCTGCCAGTATTTCTTATAAAGGTCTCATTTCTAAAGTATATAAAGAACTGTGTCAAATTTATAAGAATTCAAGATATCCCACAGTTAATAAATGGTCAAAGGATATGAACAGACAATTTTCAGATGATGAAATTAAAGTCATCTATAGTCATATGAAAAATGATCTAAATCACTATTGACTAGAGAAATCATTCTGAGATACCACCTCCACCTTTCAGCTTGGCTATGATGACAGGAAAAGACAATAATATATGTGCGAGGGGATGTGGGAAAACTGGGCATAATGCATTGTTGGTGGAGTTGTGAAATGATCCCACTATTCTGGAAAATAAATCTGAACTATGCTCAAAGGGCTATAAAACTGTACCTACCCTTTGATGCAACAGGATCTGGATTCCAAGGAAATCATAAAGGAAGGAAAAGGACCCACATGTGCAAAATGTTTGTACCAGCTCTTTTTGTGTTAATAAAGACTTGGAAAATGAGTAGATGTCCATGAATTGGGGAATAACTGAATGAGCTATGGTAAATGAAAGTAATTGAATATTATTATTCTAAAAAAAAATTGGTTAACAAGCTGATTTTAGAAAAGCCTGAAAAGATTTACATGAACCAATGCTGAGTAAAACAAGCAGAACCAGGAATACATTGTTCACAATAACAGCAGGAATGTGCTATAATCAGCTATGAAAGATTTGGTTCTCCACTGTGGTTCAGTGATCTAAACCAGTGTCCATAGACTTTGGATGGAGAATGCCATCTGCATCCCTTAAAAGAAATGTGGAGATTGAATGTAAATCGAGACATGCTATGATCACTTCCTTTTTTTTTTTTTTTTTTTTTTTTTGTCTCCCATGGTTTTTCCTTTTATTCTGATTTTTCTCTCCCAACACGATCCATAAAACAATCTATATTATAAATAAATAAATTTTTAAAAAGAAAGAAAGGTTTTTCTTCATTCACTAAGCCTGACATCCTTCTTTTAAAAATATTGAAGCCATTTGCTGAGCGCTCCCTATTTTCATTTCCTCTCATCCCACATTACCTAGATGTCTCCCCCCATTATTTCCTCTTACTCATCTCACACAGAGTAGTCCTTTTTGTCAAGGCAACTCCTTCTACACATCCTATTTATTTCCTTGTATTCAGATTTCTTCATCAGATTTTCCTCTCTTATCATTGTCCATTCTTTCCTTATCTACTAATTCTCTGCTGCCTAGAAATACTTCTATCTGCCCCCCATAATGAAAAAAAAAACAACTTTTATTTCATCTTAGAAATTGTGCTAGCTATCATTCTATATCTTTCCAAAGATAATCAGTGCCTCTGTTCTCTTTCCTTTCACTTTCTTCCCAAACCTCTTCTTTTGAATGTCTTCTCTAAAGTTACCAAATATTCCTTAACTGGAAAATCTAATGCCCTTTTCATAATCCTCTTCTATTTTGAACTCTTTGCAATCTTCAACATTGTTCATCTTTCACTTTTTCTATAAACTCTCTTCTTTGCTGATTTTCATGAAATTATTCTCTCTCTCTCTCTCTCTCTCTCTCTCTCTCTCTTTTTTGTTTTGTTTTGTTTTGTTTTCATCTGACCATTTGTTCACAGTCTTTACTGGATCTTTGTCACATCACTGACTATTTGTGGTGTCTCCCAAAATGTCTGTCCTGGACCCACTTCTTTTCTTCCTCTATACTATCTCATTTGTTATTTTTATCAGTTCCCATGGGTTCAGTTATCATCTTTTTAAAATTCTCTCTCAGATTTCTATATTCAGTCTTAAGGTCTCTCCTGATTTTCAATCTCAAATCACTATGTGTCTATTTAATACTTTCAGTAGACTGTATTCTTCATTAAACTTTAGCAGCTCTCCAATACTTGCAGGATTAAGAATAAAATTCTATTTAGCTTTTAAAGATATTCCTAATTGGATCCCTCTCTATTTTTAATTTTTTTTAAACTTTTTACTCACCTCCTCACTGACCTTTTTGTTACAAGTTAACTTTTCATTCACTCTTCCCAAGCTTGGAATGCTTTTTCTCCATATGTCTACCTTTGGCATTTTTTTTTGGCTTCTTTCAAGATTCAACTCAAATCCTATCTTCTTCAAGAAGTGTCCTTCAAATCTTCTACTCACTTGTCCCTCCAGTTGCCTCATTAATTCCTATTACCTTTAATTACCTCCAATTTACACTGTGTCTATCTTACATGTCCATAGTCATTTGCATTCCCTCTTCCCACATTGGAATGTAAGCTCCTTGAGAGCAGGGACCATGCTTTTACTTTTCTCTCCCTCTTAAATTTTTAGGTTAATGCCTAATAAAAGTTTGTTGACTGATTTACTGTTGATATCTCACTTATTTGTCTGTGTTTACCTTTCCCAATTTTGAATCCTTTTTTTATTCCTAGGACCAAATTATCTCTCTACTTCTATTTTTTATAAATCTTTAAAATTTGGAATCCACTTTTTACCTGGATAAACCTAGCCAGAAAAATAGAAACTCATTTTATTTTTTACACATAATTATTAAGAAGTTTCCCCTTTACAGATAGTTTAAATTTTCCTCTTAGAAACTTCCACCCCTTCCTCCTAGTTTCTGAGGCCATATATAACAAGTGCAATCCTTCATCCCATATGAGAGGCCTTTAAATATCCAAAGATAACTAGCCTATCCTCTAGGATAATTCTTCAGGAAAATCTACTGTTCCTCCATGGATCTGCATATGATCTACTCTTGAGGGTCTTCCCCATACTGATTGCTCAACTTTGAATACTCTCTTAATTTAAGTACGGCCTGGAATTGAATTCACCATAGCTGTTCCTTTATAATTTTTTTGTCTCCTCTTTAAACCTTTACTGACTTTTGACTATGAGCCCCAGTTTATAATATTGTTTTTATTTTATTTTTTATCCCTCATATAACTGACCTCTTTCCTTGACTTACTGCTTGCCTATCCTTGTAGTAGCTGAAAGAATCCTTATCCTTACTTATATTCCACAGTAACACTATTGTGATACTACCTACTATAAAACACTGTCTAATGAGGATCATAATTATAGAGGTAAATTTCAGCTGTTGTTAGGAAAAATGTCCAAATAATTCTTCAAAAAGTGGTTGTTCTATCTTGGAAGATAGTGGGTCAGTTTCTCATCGACTAAGGTTTTTGTGACTAGGACAAATGACCACTTCCTAGTAGAAGCAATTTCTTTTCTGTTATGTTTGAACTTGACACCCCCTAACAAACTTCTTTTTTCAACCATATAAATTTCTGATCTCTAGTTTGACATTTAAAAGTCTTAAATCCAATCTAAATCCTAATCCAATCTAAAGTGATCTTTTCTGCTCCTAGTCTTAATTCAGCAAGACAATATACCATCTATGTAAAACCCTGCTCTCTGCTGACCCAACAGCTTCATTTGTATCCAAGAAAGTACCTCAAATTATAAGAAAACAAGTCCAAGGAATGGATTTCCACAGATCAACCCAATAAAAGTGCCTCTGGGGGTTATTAAGAAGAGAATCATTATAAAAGTGGTGGTAGGTTTTTGTAGCTTATCATTATAATGGAGATATAGAGAAAGGTATTAAGGATATTTGTGCAGTATTCAGTACATGAAAGGCAATGGGCACATGTCCTTTCCCTCTGCTGATACTTTGTCCCACATTTGTGGGGGACATGTTTTGTTTCTTCTTTTCTTACTATGTCATTTCAATAAATAGCTTTCTTTTGAATAATGGAATTTAAGAACATATCATAATTTTCTCTTCTCAGTTTTATCAGTCAACAAGATTACTCAAGATAATGTTAACTAGGAGATAGATATATAGTGGTACTTTCACAAAGACTGATAAGAGATTAGGAAATCTAATGAACAATGGCAAATATCATGAGCTTATAGATTTAGAATTGTAGGGGAACTCTAAAAACTATCCAATCCAATTCTATCCCTTCTAAGGCCAAGAGAGATTTAATCATTCACTCAAGATGACATAGATAGTGACATTGGCAGTATTTTCATTTTCCACTGGTGTTCTGGTGTTTTTCCAGGAAAGAGCATTAGAATAAATAGAAATGAACCACAGAGAAGGGAAAATTCATGCGTACATATTTAAATACATATATAACTATGTATATATATGTCTATGTAGACATGTATATATGAAATTAGATTCCTATTTCATGTAACAATCCTAATTTTTCTTTTCCCCAGGTTTGTGAACATAGATACTTCCTTTATAAAAGAAATCCTTATATTTATTATTGGTTTCTGTTTCACACATCAATTCAGCTATATCCTGCAACATGACGGAATATTTTTTAGTACATAGGAAATGTTGAATACACTTGGGATTCTTAGAAAAGCTAAAAGCACTTCTAAGTGCAAAAGTGAACTTAGTATTTGTCACAACAGTATGAACTTTAAAACAAAGCCTTCTTTTTGACTCCATAGACATTAAGTACTGCCATGTGAAACCAACTGAGTGTTTGATCTGGTTTAGTTCTCATAAAACTTATTTCTTTCTTTTCTTTTCTTTTAAGAATGAACATAAGTACAACACAAGCTTTAAACTAAAAAAAGAAATGACACTGACATTTTTAGTAAAGTAGAGAACAGTGCCCTCTAGTGCTCACATATATAGTGATGAAATATTGCATATCTTTCATTGAAGTCTGGAAGCCTCAGGATGAAAAAAATGCAATCCAATTCAACCTACCTTTACAAAGCACCTACTACGTGCTAGGCGGCACAATGGATAGAGAGGTGGACTTGAAGTAAGGAAGACTCATCTTCCTGAGTTTCAATCTAGTCTCAGAAATGTATTAGCTGTGTGATCCTGGGCAAGTCGCTTATTTGACTCAGTTGATGATCTGTAAAATAGCTGGAAAAGGAAATGGCAAACCACTCCAGGATCTTTGCCAAGAAAACTCCAAATAGTGTCATGAAGAGTCAGACAGGCCTGAAATGAATGAACAACAAATATGTGCAGAATACAAATCTGGAATGTGAGGGGAATGGAAAGCTCAGATAAGGGAAAGTCCCAGATCATAGTAGAAAGAAAGGACATGGGCAATTAAATGTATATATGATAATACTAACAATATGTGATAAGTCAATTAGAGGAATCCAAACAAAACTTTTATTCTGGTTAATGCCAAATTGAGAAAGTATATTCCATTTCATTTTTAAAGAGAAAAATCAGCCAACTCAAATAATCATATTTTACTAAGATGCTTTTTAATGACATTTTCATTAAGTAGGAGATAAACTCTCTCCACAAGGTTATCATTCTGAATGATACATAGCTACATAACTTAGTGCCCGGAAGAATGAAATTTGGCCTGAAAAAGTCAGAACAAGAAAGATTAATAAAGAACTGAAAGCTAAAAGAAGTAAAGTAAGAGAACAATGGGATACTGCTTGATTAGGCTACAATGGAAAATATGCCTTTGGAATTTATCTTTAAAAGAATAAGAAAGCAATTAGTAGTAATTAAGAGACTCACAGAGGAAAGTGAAAAGGCAGACCAATGAGTTTGGTCTGAATTATGAACAAAATTCTAGATGATATCATTGGTTAACAGACATTTAGAAAACGACTCCATGATCACAAAGAACAAGCATGGATATCTAAAGGGTCATGACAAAGAATTAGGAATCAAGCTAATATTCACTGATGTGATCAAGAACATTACTGTAAACAATAAATATGAAATTTATCAAAAGGCACGTAAAAACATGAATTGATCTAAGGTTAGGCAATCAAGAAGAGCAAGGAATAAGCATGTATAAAGCACCTACTATATGCTTGACACTGTGTTAAGCACTTTTCAGAAATATTATTTCATTTGAGCTTCACAACTGACTCATAAGGTAGATAATATTATTATCCTCATTTTTGCAATTGAGGAAAGTGGAAAAGATGGGTTAAATACCTTGTCTAGGGTCACACAGCTCATACTTATTTGAGCACACATTAGAACTCAGGTCTTCCTTAGGTGACTCCTAACACTTTACCCATTGCGCTCATTGCCTCATAAAACATGCACAAAAACTATGACATTAGTAGAAAACAATACTCAAGTGCTGGGTAACTATAATAACAAAATTTGGTTACAAAGAAAAGATATTAGATATGTTTCTCTGCCTTCTTCACAAACTCTCAGACATGGCTAATGTGTGGGTTAATTTTCCTAAATTGCTTTTTTCCCTCTTTTTTCCCTTATAATTTCTTATAAGTCTCCAAGATACTTATTACAAATGCTTAGTACAGTACCTAGCACATAGTAGGTGTTATAAAAAGATTATTTGCTTTCCTCCTTTATAAGAGACAGTTCTGTGATGGAAAGGAGGCAGAAAAGGGAAATGAAAATGACAGAAAAATATATCAACAAATTTTAAAATGAAATAAATAAGTCACTTCAAACCAACTTTATTTCATTCTCATAAAAGATTACTCAACTGAAAAATTAGGGGAATAATATAAATATAATTGACTTGATTTTTAGCAGAGCACATAACAATGCTATTCTTGTGAACAAGATGGAGAGATAATAGATTAGACAATAATACAGTTATGTGAATTCAGAACTGGGTAAATGCTGGGACCAAAAAGTTTAATGAACTCATGCTATCTTGAAGAAGGACTCTAGTAGAACATCTCAGGATCAATGCTCAATATTTATCCATAACTTAGATAGCCAGTCATCATGGATTGGTGGAAAGTACATTATATTTGGAGTCAGGATGACCTGGTTTCAAACTCTTTAATTTGAAACAGGCTTCAAACCCTTACTTCCCAAAATTAGAGGTCTCATTTTCCTTATGTATAAAATAGAGGTAATAGTACTTACATCACAGACTAGTTTTGAGACATGAATGAGCTAATATATGGAAAATACTTTGCAAACATTGAATCATTATATAAACACCAATTAATATTAGAGATATTAAATATGTTTTAGAATTCCTAAATGGGAACTGGGACTATTGCACAAGTATCTTGACATTCAGTCTAGTTCCCTCTTTGGGAAGAAAATTTATTGTTTTTAGTCAATGGATCTGAATTCAGGTCTAAGCTATCTGATCCTACTCTTGAACTTCTTTGTGCCTCATTTTCCTCAGCTGCAAAATGCCAATAATGATTGCACTACATAGAACAAAAACACTTTTGTGAGAAAAATGATTAAGTCCATACAAGATATATAATTGGAAAATAATTTTTACAAAGAAAGCATTGGAAGTGGAGATGGAAGTGGGAATTGTTGTCCAAAAAATGAATCTTGTAGAAGTTGCAATTTGAGCTGAGTCATGAAGAATGCAAGCTAGAGAGAGGAATAGGAAGAACATTGTAGTAATGGAAGACAGGGCAGGCAAAAGTCATTGAGTCTGATGATGGTGTCACTGGATTACATACTATCTAGAGGAAAGTAAAGTATAAGAATGAGCAGATAAGTAGTACAGTGGGTAGTTTGCTTGATCTGGAGTGAGAAGTCTCAGTCATTTTCATGACTTCAAATCTGGTTTTAGACACAGTAGTTTTATGACTCTGGGCGAGTCACTTATCCTTGTTTACCTCAGTTTCCTTGTCTGTAAAATAAGCTGGAGAAGAAAATGGTGAACTACACCAATATCTTTGCCAAGAAAACTGCAAATTGGGTAACAAGAATCAGATACAACTAAAATGAGTAAACAACAACAAAAAAGAATAAGAAGACTCAAAAAGTAAGAAGGATGAAGAAAGTGCATGAGTAAAAGTCAAACCAAGTATTTTGAGTATAATTAAATATAAGTTTTCAATATCACATAATGCTTCCTCTAATGAGATAAACCTAAATTATCCATTTGGCATTTGAGTGTCTTAGGTGTAGCAAGAATAAGGTAAAGTGCATTCTTTAGATCAAAAGGTAAATTTATGTCAGTGCATATAAACAGATATCCTTTAAGCTTTTCTTTTTTTTTTTTTTTTTTGATTTATCTTATCCATTTAAACTAATGTTTTTAATTAAAGACAATATGGCTGTCCTAATTTTTAAACACTGGATTGGATAAGAGCTTCAGTATCTGTTGATTCAGTGACCAAATTGAAGCTTTGCTTAAGTATGACTAATTCTTGGGCATAGATTTCTTTCATTAATATGTTCTCCAAGCATTAAGTCAATGAATAGAACTTTGTAATGCAGTTTTTAAAAATGGGTACTTAGCCACATTATTGGATTGCAATCAAATGAATTATTTTACATCTGAAAAACAGGTTTGTTTTAATTTGTTTTTATAAACATAGGCCCAATATGGAAGAAACAAATCATTTGCTAATCCAAGAATTAGATGCTGCTTAGCAAAAATTGAATACAATATGCCATTATAGGAACCTTCAAGAGAATCCACAAAGTACAGCTGAATCAAAAAGTTATAGTCATGAATGGATTTTTTGCACATGCAATGCTATTTTTTTGGCACATAGTATGTAGGAGCAGTATCCACAGACCTTTCTATGGGTTAAAAATATTTAATTGGCCACCCCTTTCTTCTCTCTACAATTGAATAGCTTATATCATTGTTGTTGTTCAGTCATTTAAGTTGTGTCCACTCTTTGTGACTCAATTATGGATTTTCTTGGCAAAGATACTGGAATGGTTTGCCATTTTCTTCTCCAACTCATTTTACAGATAAGGAAACCAAGGCAAACAGTGTTAAGTGACATGTTCAGAATTACATAGATATTAAGTATGTGAGGGCAGATTTAAACTCAGAACAAGGAGTCTTCCTGAATGTAAGTCTGACACTATCCACTGTGCTACCTAGTGATCTCCCTTTCTCCACTTCTAGTTAGTTGATTTGTAGCTATTTTGTCTGGAAATCAGATAACCAAGTTTGTTTATATATTTTTGTAAAGGAAGAATAAAAAGTCTATTTGTTAAAATCCAAAGTTCCCCTAATCATTTTTACTTCCCAGTTCTTCTTTCATTTTCATCAGACTTCATCTGGAAGACTGATTTCAGTTCTGAGAACTAGAACTAGAAAACATTACCAAATTAGCAAACTAGAAAACATTACCAGGAAGCCAACTAAAGTGATTTAAGGACTGGCATCCATGCAAGGATTGATCAAAGGCAATAGGGATGTCTTGCTAAGAGAAGACAATCATTGGAAGTCTTCAAAAAAAGATTGGCTGGCTATTTGTTTGATATATTACAAAGGCTATTTCTATGTAGATATGATTTTGATTAGAAGATTGCCCTCTTATATCCCTTCTCTTATCATATGCCCTCTGAAATACCAGAATATTAAATGTGAGTGAACCTATCAAGAATAGGAACTTTGAATAAGACCAAATTTTTGAGGCTGCAAAAAGAGATTATCCCAAATCCTCAAAACTATTTTGTTTATGCCCAATATGGGGATCATATAATTTTATAATTCTGGGGACCTTTAAGTGTACCTTCATTTCTCAAATAAGGAAACTAAGCAGGATATAGTATCATAGGGAAAAAAAACCCATTAGATTTGAGTTCTAAAATCCAGGCTTCAAATCCTACTCTATTTACTTTTCGTGTATCTTTGGATTTGGGTCACTAGATAGTTTATATAGAATACCAGACCTGAAGTCAGAAAACCTGAGTTTTCCTCTCAGATACTTAGTAGATGTGTGATTGTGACAAGTCACTTGGTCTCAGTGTGTTCATTTGTAAAATGATCTGGAGAAAGAAATGGAAAATCCCTGAAGCATCTTTGCCAAGAAAACCCCAAATGGGACCATAAAGAGTCATGACAGGACTGAACAACAGTTCTGATATTTAATCTTACTGGGCCTCAGTTTTTTTATCTATAAAATCAGTGTTTTGCATTAGATGACATCTAAGGTCTTCTACCTAGCTTTAAAATTATGATTCTATGATCCTAAAATTTCTTCAAAGTCACAGAAATAGTAAAGAACAGGTCTTCTGAATCCATGTTCTTGCCTTTTCCATTATGCTACACAGTCTCATGATATCTACTTTTTACCTATTCCCAGATTCCCATTAGATTGACCAATATCCATATATCATTCATTTTCACCATTCTACCATCTTTGTTATTTTCAGTTGATACAGCTTCTTGAGGTGATATATCTCCTTTATTTAAACTAGTATTTTTTGTAATACAGAAAGGTTTTATGTTATTTATGAAAAGAATTATAAATTCATTAAAATAACTACATTTCAACTGCACTACTGAACTTGCTAAAAAGTATAAACTATTGTTATGGAACCCCCTAGTGGAGAAAAATGCACTGCAGCATCTACAGCCAAATACATTGTTACTGGAGATGGTCCCTGAGGCAACTCTTAAATCCCATCGTGCTGTATAATTTGATGGATCTTTTAACATTAAATTTGAGTTTAAATTAAAGTTTAAATTGAGTTAAATTAAAGTTAAAATTTAGTTAAATTAAAGTTAAAATTTAGTTCAAATAATTGCCTGGGAATGGGACAGGAAAGGACAGCCAAAGAAAACTGTACTATTTGCATAAAATTGAAATTCATGTCTTTTTTTGTCATAAATAGGTTTTGATGTATTGGACACTATTCTTTAATATGTTAGACTTAGCTTACAATACCTCAATATATCCAAAGTATTAGTGTTATCAAAATGCTAATTTCAGACGTACAAAACCCCTGCTTTTCAATCACATGGAGAGGACATATTCACTAGCTAAGTCATCCTTCATTTTCGAGATCTTAATTTCAACCAAAGAAGATAACTTCCATCCCTGTCTATCAGGCTTTTAAAAGTCTATCCCACATAAAGGAGAAAGACCTGGAGTAGAGCAGGAGATAGAGAACTGTTTTTTTACAGGCAGGAAGACAAGGGTTCAAGCCTTACCTTTGATACAGACTGTCTTTTTGTAAGTTACTTATACTCTTAAGTATTTTAGTCAAGAGAACAAGTTGTAGAAAAGGTGCTGACTTGCTTTGGGAGATGGAATTTCTTTATCAAGGAAATCGAATGTAACCACAGGTTTGGCTCCTATCCCTATAATTAGTTACTAACAGAATTCAAGCTGTGTTAAACAAACAAACAAATACTGGATTTGGAGTTAGAAAAGTTGATCTGGGGAGAAAAAAATCACTGAACAGTTTTGGACCAAAGTTTATTAACCTATAAAATAATGAGTTGTACTAAATAATATCTATGGTCCCTTCTAGTGTTAAATTCCTCTATGGACAAAAAGAGAGGGTAAGCTGGAGAATATCTCTTCTGTAAACATTATATTGATACTACATAAATATTTCCAAAGTTCCTAGTACATAACATTTTGATCCAAGCTTCATATTCAAGTATAGTAAGGATAAGAAAGAATATTAACATTAACAAATATTAATTCCAGCTTTAGGTCACTATGTGAGGTGCTAGAGGTGACTCAGATTTTTTAGAAAAGAATCTATTTTCTTTGGAGCTCACAAATGTGAAAAACAATAATATTAACAACAAAACATCACATTTGTGTAATCTCAAGTTTATAAAGTGTTTTCCTGATACTATCTATATGAGATAGCCAATACAAGTATTATTTTTAAAGACAAGGAAATTGTCTCAATTTTGCATAGCTAGTAAGTTAGCTAGTATTCAAATTGTGATTGGTATGTAGTTCGCTCTTAATGTAAAAGACAATAATCTTTCATTATGTTAAGAAAATTAATTCATTTTAAATGGATTTCATGTTAATATAATTTGGTTGATATATTTTGTTTTGACATCACACACATTTATCCTTTACCTTTCAGATAGTTATTGTTTACAGAAAGAATAAAAAAAAGACATTTTTAAAGTTCAGTAAAATTAAACAATATAAAAATAAAGTTTGGCATTATATCGAATTTTCCACAACCTCTGCAAAGCTAGAGATGTCTTCCATGTTGCTCTTCTTTGGGGTCAACTTTTGTCTTTTTAAAATCACAGGATATATTGGTGACTTTTTTTTGCTATTTTTACATTTATATTCTTTTAGTTATTGTGCACTCTGTTTTGTGGTTCTGATTATACAATTCATACAAATCTTATTATATTTCTTCAAATTCTACACATTTATTATAATCACTTTCTTATAGAAGACCAACATTCCATTAAATACATATATCATTTTTATTTATATATTCTCTAATTAATGGATATCATCATATTTATTTTTCTGGAAGATTACTTTGGCCCTAGAATTCATAGCTCAGAAATACCTTTACTTACCACAGGCCCTCCCTGATTGGAAGACTCTTCCTGTCAGATACCTGCTTCTACCTGCTTGAGGAGTTATTTTTGTTTTATGTTTCTATTTGTGATTACAGTGCTTAGCACAGTGCCTGGAAGATAGGAAGAATTTGATGAATGCTTAGTGAATTAACTTGATTTATCTAAATTTATTACATGAATCAGATTCTGATAGCCTTTATCTTTTGACCCCCAAGAAAATATATTTTTTTTCATTACAATATCAGTTCCTGGCTTACAATCTGTGTCCTGCACAACTCTTGCTCTTACTCTCCTTTACTCAAATACCCTAACTTCCTCATATCTCAATCTACTCAATTCCTATGATGTGTTCCTCTACTTCACCTCAATTACACATAGAAAAAGTGTATCCTTGATCTTTTATTTTTTTCATTTATATTTTTCTACTTTTATACTCATTTTTATAAACTTCATTTTATTACATTTTATTATTTTTATCATTCCATTTTTCCTACGATTTTAAATTCCTAATTCTGTTTATCCTGGTTGTACTTGCTTCCCCTCCTTATTCATCTTTACTCTACACTCTACTCTAAAATCTCTTTACCCTTGTCCTATTACCTTGCTAAATCCTAACCCTAAATCACTGCCATGATCTGCTTTTATTCATATGATGCTAAATAAATATGGAGGAAAATCATGAAACCATGCTGATTGACCACTCAAAAGAATTATGTTCTAATATCAATTGGACACTAATAGCAGTGTAGTTATCCTTTTATAACTCCATTCAACAGTTTACTTCTTACCTCTCCATAGTAACTACTGCAGATATTCTCATCCTTCCTCAAGCCTCTCATGGCAAATCCTACTCCTATCATCTCTACTGAAGATTCTATCTCATGCTTCACTAGAAGAAATGAAACTATTTGTCAAGAGTTTCTCCTTATAACCACCTCTTCTTTTCACATCATCATTTAGAAATCTTTCCTCACTATGTCTTTCTTCTATCTTGTAGTGAATAAAGCATTAGCCCTTCTTCATGCGCATCTAGGTGATAAAGCAGATGGAGTGCTGGGCCTAGAGTCAAGAAGACTCCTCTTCCTGGGTTCAAATCTGGTCTCAGACACTTCAGTTGCTATATGACCCTAGAAAAGTCAACTAACTCTGTTTGCCTCAGTTTCTTCATTTGCATAATAAACCAGGAAAAGAAATGACAAACCACTTCAGTATCTTTGCCAATAAAACCCTAAATAGAGTCATGAAAAATTGAACAATACTGAAAATGACTAAAATGATTGAGCAATCTCCTCTCCCTAATCAGCCTTTCTGCATATACTTTTTTTTAAATAGTCTTTTATTTACAGGTTATATGTATGGGTAACTTTACAGCATTAACAATTGCCAAACCTCTTGTTCCAATTTTTCACCTCTTACCCCCTACCCCCTTCCCCAGATGGCAGGATGACCAGTAGATGTTAAATATATTAAAATATAAATTAGATACACAATAAGTATACATGACCAAACCGTTATTTTGCTGTACAAAAAGAATCAGACTCTGAAATATTGTACAATTAGCTTGTGAAGGAAATCAAAAATGCAGGTGGGCATAAATATAGGGATTGGGAATTCAATGTAATTGTTTTTAGTCATCTCCCAGAGTTCTTTCTCTGGGCGTAGCTGGTTCAGTTCATTACTCTGCATATACTTTGGATCCCATACCATCCCATATTTACCAAATTATTCCTACTATTATTCCCATTCTCCCTCTCATCTTTAATCTTTACTTATCTTCTGGCTTTTTATCTGACACTTATAAATAAACTGAAGTTTATTTCAATGTTTAAAAACTTTAATTTGATCTGATCACCCATTAGCTATTATTGCATATATCTTCTCCCCTTCTCAGTTAAACTCTTTGAGAGAATAATCTATACTATGTCTTTCTACTTCCTTTCATCCCTAATTGCCAACCCCTTTCTCCCAAAGATTATATTCCATCTACATTTTATATATCTTGCATATGGCTAGTTATTTTCATGTTTATCTCCCCTGCTAATAAATGAGGTGCTTAAGGGCAATGTCTGTTTCTGTATATTCCCATTATTTGGAACTATACCTGACACATAATAATTGATCTTTCATGTTTCTTCTCCAACATTTATATAGCATTGTCTGATCATCATTAAAACAAAAAAAAAATGACTGATCTGTTCTTTTTTCCCCTATGTTTGGGCAGAAGCATGTAAATAAAAGATTAATAAACAGTTTGAAACCTAAAAAATTCCAAACAGATCACCAATATGAATGAATGCATCTGAGAAATCAATATGGGAAATCAATACTTACTTCATTAAACAATGGTGAGTAAGCTCGTGATATTATGTGTTGACTTGTCATCAAAAGAATAGATTGATTTAAAAAAATTTTAATAAGAAAAATTATCAGATATATTACTGCTAATAGTGAATGAATAAGTCAATAAGTCTTGCATGAGGAAATAAATTCTACAGAGTATAAATGTTAATACTCTAAAAATACACCAGATGGCTCTATAGAGTACTTATCTATATCCATCTATCCATCTATCTATCTATCTATCCATTTATCCATCTATCTAGCTAATCATAATAAATATTCACTTCAGGACAGAATTTGTTTCTAAAATGAAAATTTCAAACTTTAAGGAATTAATAAAGGGCTTTAGACTCAAAGAGAGATCAATATATTTTAAATGATGATAGTGATAACAATTTAAAAAGTATGATTCCCAGTTTAAAATACATTTAAAATAAAATTTAGGGTGCAAATTCTTATATTCTATAGTTATAAATCAAAAGAGGGAAAAAAAGGAGAAATGAACACACAAAAATAAAAATTTAACTGCTTGCAGTCTGTAGTTATAAAACTGAGTTGGAATTAGAGATCTGGAGTCTCCAAACAATTCTAAAAGCTCTCCTGCTGTTTGTTAATAATTTAATAATCATTTTAATTTCCTCAAATTGTAATTTATATTTAACAAGAAAGAAAAAGGAAACAGATTTATTAGAGTTGTAATGAGCTTGCTTTCCACAAAAATTAATATATGGATACCTGTTACAAATTAAAATGTGTATAAGTAAAATAAGCATCATATGTAAATGTTAATATCATATAATTATTGACTGCCAGAGGGGATAATTGAATTCAAGTTTCTCCTGACTCCAAATAGAGTAATTTTTCAATACATCAAATTGCCACTCACAATGAACAGAAAAATATGTACTTTAAATAATTTGGAAAGGAAAAGCACTAAAAACTTCAAAATTTATTCAAAATTTCAGTCATCACATTATGTGATAGGTGGGTGGATAAAATGAGTCAGGAGAATCTTAGTTCAAATCAGACCTCAGACATTTACTAGTTGTGTGATGCTAGGCAAGTTACTTAACATTTCTCTGTCTCAATGTCCTCATCAGGAAATGAGGATAATAATAGCATTTACTTCCCATTATAGCTGTGAGGACCAAATGAAATATTTATAAAGTGCTTTACAAACATTAATGTTTCACATAAATACTCGCTATTATCATAAGTGTAGTTAAAATGCCAACTAATTAAAGGTTAAATAAATACTAGTAAATATATAGTTAAAATGTGAATTTTGCTATAAAGAATGTATTTTAATTGCCACAAAATTCAAATTATCTAAGGTTCAAGATCCTTCATTCATTTTTTTCATTTTGATCTTTCATTTTTGAAAGGAAATGACTGCTCTGAAATTGGTTAGCAGGAACAATATTCAAATGAAACATTTTGTTTTTTGTAATGTTCTGGTTATCTTTCTGAAGGTCTTGGGACCACCCTTCATTTCAGCAGTGTAATCACCACGAGAATATCCAGGTGATAAAGTCCAAAAGTCTTTATTGTCTCCTTCACAGTCTGTCTCCTTGTCTAGGGATTGGCTAGCTTTCTGGAGGCCCTTCAGATGGGCCTTGATCTCAGTGGGGGAAACAGGAGGACAGGCCAGGCACCAAGATGCTGATGAAGATGGAATGTGTTTCTGAGTCTGAGAGTTTGAGCTCCAGCCTCCAGTCCTCTGTCTTCCCTGAATTTCCTTGAGTCCTCTCAGTCTGAGACTCTGACCTCTTAAATACTCTGTTATAATTAATCCATTCATCATACTGAGTATAAGCTAATCACTATATCACTAGGGAACCATTATTTCTTCTAAGATTAAATCAAATATACTGAACTCACATGCTAAACAAGATACCATTGTCTTATCAATTCCACTGAGTTAACATCTTGTAAGTACATTTCTCCAGAATTCTGGCCCATTACAGCTTTTAATTTTAGATATGAAGTAAGTAAAACTTAGAAAATCTAAGTAGGTCATGTAGGTAATAAGCATCATTGACAGAAACCATTGTTTCCACAATATCACCCTTGCCTCCAATATTTTGGAACTAGTTATTCAGTTTCTGCACAAAGACTTTGACCTTTCTCCTTCCTGAAGCTACTAATTGCACTTTAGAATAGCTAACTTTAAAGATTTTTTTTTTCTGCCCTTAGTTTGATCCTAAATTAGTATGGGAGGGGTTAAGTTTCTGTCTTTTTCTCTGTGAATTTTCACATTGGGGGTAGGACAAAAGTTTGCTGTACATTTCCTAAAAGGAAAAATCATCCTCTGGGAAATGAATATCTAATTGTTTTCCCTTAACATAAATCCAATCATAATATCAGCAAGAAATGAAGATATTGCTTTGACACATATTTGTTTTCTTAAATGTTTCCTTTCTGACCCCAGCTCTTATCATTCCTCAGCATCAGATAGTTAATATGCCTTGGAAGTGGAATATCAGTGGAATGTCAAGAATGATAATAGTTTATATTCAGTTGTATTTTGCTAACTCTGCATATTCGAAAAGAACATACAACAGGGAGATAGATCTCTTTTCTTCATCTTCCTCTTAAAAGTCTATTAAGGTTTTAATTTAATCCACATGGGTTGGTAACAAATTAATGTAGTTGATATAATCTTGGCTGAGTGAATAGGTGTTGAATTTAATAGATAGACTTATAGCTTCTTATCTCTTTCAGCAGCCTCAAATTTGGATAGGATTTCTCTCCGACTTTGCTGAAAGCAAAGTATTTACACAAATATACATTTTCAAATGTTATAGTTGAAAAAGGAGTGTTAGGATTCTTACAAAGTGCTAAGTCAATTATCTAATTTAGCATGGTACTTAACAGTTCTCTACTTCACTAATGTATTTAGTACTTATTAGAGTTCTACAAGATTCATACCTTTAAGAGAGCATATATTAGGTAGGAGCCTCAAACAGGATTCAGTCTGGGACATTCAGGAGTCATAAAGGACAAGCCCACTCTTGGAGGCAGAGACAGATTCATTCCATTTTCCACCTTTGTTCTGGTTGGAGACATTTGGAGGGAGCTAGAGGCTAAAACTGGTAGAGGCAAAGGACTAGTGACAAGAGCTCTCAGAATCAAGGAGAGAGATAGGACTCTAAGAAAGCTAACCAGGCCCAAGGAAGGAGACAGTACTTGAAAGAGAAAATAAAGGATTTGGACTTTAACTCCTGGCTGTATTTGGGATAATTATTTTACTGAAACTGAAACAAAGGCTGCTCCCAGAAGCCGCCCCCCCCCCCACCAAGAAACCCGCTTCCAGAAAATATTATATTTTAGAGTAGAATATTATAAAGGAAGAGTAAGGAAAATTAATTTTCATGAACTTTTAAAGATGAAATAATGTTTGATGTAAGTAATATAAGCAGTTTCATTTGCAGGTACTCAGATAAGTGTTGAAATCCAAGATGTACAGATCTAGATAAAACAATGTTTTGGTTTCAGTGCCAAAGCACTGCCAATTAACCTGAGGTTACTTTTCTGGTTTTATACTTAGGTTTAGAAAAATTTAAGTTGGAAAGAAATAGTCAAATGAGGATCAATAAGAATTCCCATCAGAAATTCCCATCAGAAATCATTCAGATCACACTGGGAAAGACTGTTCCCATGGACTCTATAGGAGGAATGACAAGAGCTGTTACTTTCTTCAAAATGTATGTTTTCTTTTATTTCTAGCAATTAGGACATAATATGTGGTTTAGAATGTAAAACTTAAAATTAGATATGTAGAAGTAAGAACTGAGCATTTGAAAATAAGAAGGATGTTTAACATGTTTAACTTGATCTGTCTTCATATTGTCCTGTATGATAAGCAAAGCACCATAATGAAAGAAGGAATCAAGGGCTATTGTTAATATGACTCACACAGTCTAAAACTCTGATTTGTAAGGGAACACTAGTCCAAACTGTGTCTTAATAAGAACAGTTTTTATATACAACATGATCAAGTGAACATCTAGACTTTAATGAAGAGAAAGCTCACAACTTCCCAAGATAGCCCATTCCACTTATTAATAGCTCCAGTTGTTAGGAAATATTTTTGTACTTAAGCTTAAATCATTTTCTCTGCTATATAAATGTAAAGTACTCCTAATTCTGCAATGGTTATTGAAGCATGGCAATTCCAATCCCTCTTCTATACAATTGCTCTTCAAATACCCAAAGGTAGTTAGCTATATATCCCTTATGAGAATTTTGTTCTCTAGGCTAAAAATCCAAGTCCCCCAAACCATGCTCTTTAAGTTCACAAATTACCGATATTCTATCTATCTAACTATTATACTCCCCTAGTATAATAGAAATTATTTTGTTGTTGTTGTTGTTGTTGTTGTTACTATTGTTTTGGTATTATCTTTGTAGTCTCAATGCTTTATACTCAGTTTACATCAATAAATACAATTAATTGATCTTGAAACACTAGTTAATCCTAGTCACCTTCTTCTGGATGCTTTCCACCTTACTGATGCTATTCCTAAAATAGGGTACATGAAACTAAACAATCCTTCAAATGAAGCCTGACCATGGTAAATCACACAGAGAATATAAGTATCTTAGTATAAAATACATACTTCTTAAAAAAAAAAAAGCATGCAAACCACATTTCCATATTTTCTTTATCATAAAAAGCAAGAAAAAATAGCAAAAATTATATTTCAGTTTGTATGCAGATTTCTCCTTCTGTAGGTAGATAGCATTTTATTTTTTCATCAGGAATCCTTTGAAATTATTTTGAATCATTGTGTTAGAGTATCTAAAGCTTTCACAGTTGATCAACATTATGCTATTACTGTTACTTTGGACAATACTCTCCTGGTTCTGTTTACTTTACTTTGTATCAGTTTCTATTGAGTTTCCAAGTTTTTCTGAAATAATCACTATTTTCATGAGTTATAGCAATAGTTCTCCACCACAACTATATGCCATAACTTGTTCATCCACTCTCCAATTGATGAACATTGTAGTTAATCCAATTGAGTTTATGATTTTTTTCCACCTTTTACTCAAATTTCTTTTTTTTTAAATAAATTCTCCTAGCTGTATGACTTGGGGCAAGTCACTTAACCCCAATTGCCTCAGCAAAATAAATAAATAAATGAATGAATTCTTTGTGTACTATTTAAAATTTTTATCTTACTTTCTAGTAATTCCCTAACCCATCAATAGAAAAGATGTGTGGTAAAGTAAAGCAAATAAGCTCCTTGCCTATGTCTGAAAACATGTGTCATTTCCCACCTAATGTCTATAACCATTCTCTGGATCTTGTCTGATGAGAATAGAAAGACATGTTTTACCATCAGTCTTTTGATATGTCAATGAGTTATTATATTAACTGGAGTTATGCACAACTGAATTTCAATAAAGATTATATAGTAGTGTCTTTATCAGAGCTTGCTCAAGTCATGATTTTCAATATATGAGTACTCTGCGAGTAAAGGGTGCTAGTGTGCCTCTATGTGAAGGTATGCTAATTTTTATGTGCTTTGGATCCATTTGACAGTGAAGTCTATGGACACTTCATAATAATATTTTAAAATGCACAAAATATGTAATATTCAAAATAAAACAATTTATTTTGAAGTATGGTTATCAATTAAAAATTCAAGCACTATTAGTTAAGAATCTCTATTTTATGTGAAGCAGGATAAAGTAAACAGTTAAAATTTAAAGGAGGAGGCCCTTTGGCTTAGGGTGATTTACTTAATATCTAAGTTATTTCAAATCTCAAATGTACCAAATAGGTTGAAATAGGAAAGGGGGCATTTCCTTGACAAGTATCAGATGAAGGATACTCATTCCAAAGAATCTTTCTCTCAGTTAATATATACTTCACTGACTAGAGCAGGGGGCTTTCTCTAAATGAACATGTCAGAAAACATTACTCTAATAAATGATGCTAATGTCAGTTATGATCAGAAGGACAGACAACTTATAGTGATCCTGAATATAAGATTTGACATGCTTACTCATAGTGTAATCACTGGCAGTCTGGATTAGCAAAATTGTGATAGTCAGACTACGTGTGTAAATTCCATAGAAGCAATCCCCAAGGTATAAAAGGGAAAGGTGGGAAAAGGTAAAGGATGGGAATATGACAAGAGGTCAGATATGGAAAAGGAGGAACATTTTAACAAGCAAACAACAAAAAGGGAAGAAATGTGATGTTTGGTCTTAGAAATATATACTCTTAAAAATATTTAAAGTATTTTAAATTTACATTTAAAAATTTAATTTAGTTTTTAAATTTAAATTAAATTAAAAATTAAAATTGTTAATTAAATTAAATTTTAAAAAATAAATTGAATTTTAAATAAATTAAAGCATTTAGGGAAAAAAGAAAGTTTATTTATTATAGTAGATGAAAATTCTACTTTCCATTTGTCTTTTTTGCTCTTTGCTTCAATGTTACCTCTGAATCATTGCCACCTGAAGCAAGACATTCACTTTTAGAGTAGCTCTAGTTATTAAGGAACTTTTCTTGTAACTTTTATCAGTGCTAGAGCCTGGTACATAGTATATACTTAATAATTGTTTATTGATTGACTGACTGACTCATTTCTAGTTTTGGTTTATTGTGTCAAGCACAAAAACATTTGCATCTTCTATATGAAAGAACTTATAATACTTGTTAAGTTACTATTTCCTCATTTGTTTGTGTTTCTTTTAAATAGTCCTAGTTCCTCTAACTGAATCTTTCTTATCATGTTCTCTGGCAGTTTTGACACTCTGGGCTTCCTTCTCTGACAGCGTTCTATTTCACTAATGTAATACCTAAATTGTACCATCTGTGCATCAAGACAAAAATTTAAATGTGGTCTAAGGAGAGAGAACAATGGAATCATCACCTTCCCTGTTCTGAGCACTATGCTTCTTTGTTTTATTTATAAGTAATTCTGCATTTCCAGAAAAGGTTAATATTTATCTTATTGAAGACAGGTAGGTTACATAGTGGCTAGAGTGCTGGATGTGGAATGAAGACTATTAGTTCAGACACTTACTAGGGATGAGATCCTGGACAAGTTACTTAATGTCTATCTGTTTCAGTTATCTCATCTGTAAAATATGGAGAGTAATAGATCCTCAATCCAAGATTTGTAAATTACTTTGAAAAAAATTAGAACTATATAAATTATTGTTGTTGTTACTGATAGCAATCAGCAGCAATAAAGTCATCTTGGAAACGGAAAGAGCTAGCGGCCAAAAACCAGATAGTGTTGAGGATCAGGTGAAGAGGGTCAGAATCAATGTAGGTACAATATTTTTAAAACTCAAGTTCTAATAATTAAAAAAAAAAGTTATCCACTGAAGTGTTGAATTATTGTGGAGTCATGTTTGGCAGTTCTCCCATTCTCAAGGATAGATATGAATCACAAAGAAAGTACTTAAGTTTATCATCCACAAGACTGGGGGATAACAAAATGGAAAGTCTACCTGTTGTCCTGAAATGATAGCAAGTAAACACCTCCATTTTTGGGAGTGGACCTTGAACAGTTGTGATAAGTTAGAGAAAAGAATTAAGTAGGATGAGACATGAAGAAGTGGTCATCCACACTGGCAGAGGATTATATTAATACCAATGAGATCAACATTGCAACTAAACATCTAATTTTCCAAAGCTTAGAATGCTCTTAAAGGTGATGTGGTTTGCTGATAAAAGCATGAAGAGTTTTCTGATTCTACTAGTCCCACTCATGGGGCTGTGGGGCCTTAGGAAAGCCAATTTCCTTTCATGACACTCAATTTCTTCATTTATAAGAAGGATTAAAAACACTTGCTTTACTATTTTAGATTCTTGAGAAGAATCTTTTAACTTTAAATGACTATAAACACATGAGCCTTATTTGTAGTGAAGAGTTCAATATATACATATTTCAATGAATGAATATTAGAGTAGTTGGGTATATATTATTTATGGTAATAATCCCACAGAAAAAGATAGTAGCTTATATTGTAAAATATACACTATATTAAATATGTCATATATCTATATAAAATTTAAGGGACATGGGTGGCTCAGTGGATAGAATACTTGAAGTCAGTTTAAAGCTGGTCTCAGACACTAGCTATGTGATCCTGGGCAAGTCTACTAGAAAAGGAAATGACAAACAACTTTAATATCTTTGCCATGAACAGTTTGGTTACAAAGAGTTGGACATGAATGAATGAACAATAAATATTTAAATTCTAAGCTAAGCCACACTGAACTGAAAATTACATTTGGTCTGGATCTAATTGGGATGGTCTGCTATTATGTGTATGAGTTGAAGGTTTTCCAGTATCCAAAAGATAATTGATTTAGACATTTTTGAATAAACTGCCTCCCCTTCCTTCTCTGTTATTTTTAACTTTTCCTCTCTGGTACTTTGTTCATTAAAAATGTGTAAATGAAAGCAAATACTATGTCTGTGAAATGTAAACCTTTTCTGCCATTGTATAAGTTTCAATAGGAATACCAGCAGCAAATGTGTATGGGGAAAAAAAGACTGCCCCCCCAAAAAAAAGGGGGAGCATATTGTTAATACTTATTAAGCAGGACTGAAATTTATTAACTTTGATGGTTCATGCACGTGGAGTTTTTGGTTATTTCAGTACACTTCCCAGAAGTGGGGGTGGGGGTGGAGAAAGCAAGATAAAGATCAAGTCACTTAGAACTATAAAAATGAAGCTACCAGACAAAATAATTATTGCTTATATGAGCATGTTTAATTTTAATTATCCTGAATCAAAGCTGTATTTCTCTTTCATTACAATAATTATGCCTAGTATTAGTAAAAAAAGAACACTAATGAATTCATGCTAAGTTTCTACAGTGTTCTACAATAAGCCACACTAATATCTATTGAATTTGGAGTAATTAAGGCAATGGAAGAATCTAAATTAGTCAAAAGTCTAAATTATGGACTATTTTTAAAGCCATTCAATGTTACTACTTTAAAGCATTTATTCAAAGTAAGCTAAAAATTTTGCCTCCACAAAAGGCCCTAAGAAAGGTGGCAGCTTTAATGAATTAATGCAAATGATTTATAGTTAGCATACCAAAGTATTTCTAAAGTACTTGAGGCTGTTTAGAAAGATCTTTTTTTCTTAATTAAAGTCTCACTCTAGAATCTTGTTTACACTATTAATTTTCACTAGGATCAAAAATAAATTATTAAGAACTATAAACTTCAGGCTACCCTGTCTAAATTGAAAAGGAATTATGAATTGGAATCTAAGTTAATAATATTTTGTGCTTCATTGAACTAAATATTTTCTACTGTTAACAAAGTATTTTAAGCAAAATTTGTTTTATTTAATAATGAATAAAATTTATTAATGTAATGTATTAATTAACTAATGTACCAAGTATTGGAGCTACACAGACAAAAGTGAAAATATTACTCACTTTCAAGAAGCTTATATTCTGTTGAGAAGATACCATGCATAAATCAAGGTGTCTATAAAAAGTATATTCAAATAAGTACTTGATGGGGGCTGGGAGAGAAGATCTAGAAAAGGATTCTTGCTAAAGATAGCTCTTCAACTGAGTCTGGAAGGACTGGGAAGATTGTAATAGGCATTTATTGTTAAAGAGAGAATATAGACCAGGTATGGGGGATAGTCGATGAAAAGATACTCAGAGGGGAAGTAGAAATCAAATAATGCTGCAAAGTGCAAACAAACAAACAAAAAATAGCCAAAAATATATTTTTTTAAAATATTACTGAGATCCTCTCAAAAAATGTTGCTATCTGTGGCAATATAGTAAAAAGGAAACAAAGCTGTATATCAACCTAAGAGAAAAAGAAGTGAATGTGCATTTATTCATCAACTACTATGTGACAGATGGGACAGCTAGGTAGCACAATGGATATTGTATTGGGTTTGGGATCAGGAAGCCTCATTTTCATAAATTCATATATGTGGTCTAAGAAACTTACTAGTTGTGTGACTCTGGGAAAGTCACTTAATGCTGTCTGCCTCAGTTTCCTCATATGGAAATAATAAACTACTCCAGTGGCACTATCAAGAAAATCCCAGATGGAGTCACAGAATCAAAACATGACTGAAATGACTGAACAATAGTAACATTGTCAAGCAATATTAATTCATATGATCCTTGCAACAAACTTGGGAGATGTTATCATTGTCTTCATTTTATAGTTGAAGAAACTGAGGCAAAAGTTAAATAATCTAAGGTAAAACACTTTGTAACTGTTGTAAGTATCTGAGATGATGATCTTGGCTCTTTCTGACTTCAAGCTCACCTCCCTATCCATTGTTCCATCTAGCTGCTGGCTCTAAAAGGAAAACAAACAAACAAACAAACAGATATTAGGGTAGCAGAATGTCTAGAGAGATGACAGTGCTATCATAAAGACCAGAGTTTAAGTTTTATGTCTAATACATATTAATTCTATAGTAAGACCAGAAGAAAGTCATTTAGGCCAATAATGCCCCAGATGATGATCTAAGAATATGCTATAGACTAGTTGATAATCTATATCAGGGAGGAATCTCTATCTGTGGAGGACATTTTTATCGTGGGAGTTTCCTGTATCCAATCTCTTAGCAAGTCCTATCAATTTTAACTCTGAAACATTTCTTATATACCATGTTGGCTCCTTTCCTCAGACACTGCCATCACACTGGGACAAACTCTCATCAACTCACCTCTGGACTATTGCAACAGCTTGTTCGTTCCAAGTTTTTGTCCTTCCTCATCCACATTCAGTAAACTACAGCAGCTTCCTATGACCTGCAGTATGTCTTTCATTGTATCCTAAAACTCTGTGACATAGTAAATGTTTAATAAATGCACTCGAATCCACTGATGGAAAACATGGCCTTACCTTACCTTTTTGGTATATTTACTATGCTTTATTACCTTACATACACACACACACACACACACACACACACGCACACAATTAACATTGGCCTCTTCCCCCCCTTCACAAGAAACATTTAAATTATTTCTTACTTTTAATTCCCCTTGATATTTGACAAATAAAGTCTTAACATAATAATTTATCTATGGCTTTATATGTAGAATATTGTGCTATGGGTATATATATTTTAAAAGGACATTAACAACTTAGATCTCATCCATAATTGTATAACCAGAAGGGTAAGTGGACTAGAGATTAAGCCCTACAAAGATTAATGGAAAGGGCTAAGGATGTTTAGGTTGAAGATAAGAAGATTTAATGGAAACATTTCATTATTTAACATATAGAAAAAAAAAAAACTAGACTTGTATGCATACTTTTCAGAAAGCAAACTAGAAGAAGCTGTGGGAATGAGCTGGATAAGGAGAGAGAAGTTTTCAAGTAATGGTTGGATAATCACTTCTTGACAATATTGTAAAAAAAAAAAAAAAAAGATTCTTGGGTCAGGGAATGAATATAGGTCCGTGATCTGAAAGAAAATCTATTCAGGTTTCATGTGAACGAAGTCCAGTCACCGTTACTATAAGGGTGTAAGAAATAATTCTCTATTTTTTCCTTTCTAAACAACTCTCAGCATCATGTCAGAGGTTAATTAAGTTATCCTGAAGGAAACTGATAATTTGAAGGCATTAACTGTAGAATACTATTAATGCTGATTACTGTTAGATCATAAGGTGTGACTAATTTTGGAAGACAACTGAAGAGGCTTTTGGACAGGAGGAAGAAAGTCTAATGGAGGCTAATCTAATTAAAACCACTTGTGATGGATTCCCAGGCAATATGGCTGCCTGATCAGAAGTAGGCAGCCCAGATCTCAAATACCTACTCCAATAAAAACTTAAAAATGTCAATAGATCAAATGAACAAGAAATACAATGAGAAATGACAATAAATGATGTATTCCATTTTAGAGGTATGCAAAAAAAAAAAAAAGTTAAAGCGGTCCATGGGCTTTAGAAAATTGGATTACCAACAAAACAAGTGCCAGCAAAGAAAATGCATTAGTAGTTCCCCCTCCACTGCTGTGATGGATAGAGAACCAGCCCTGAAGTCAAGAGGACTTGAGTTCAAATCTAGCCTCAGACACTTCCTGGCTGTGTGACCCTAGGCAAATCACTTTACCCCAATTGCCTCAACAAATGAATGAATGGATGAATGAAAAAATAAATAGATAGATAAATAAATTAGAAACTGGCTAGAGACATAGACAACACAAAGGCATAAAGTATAGTAAGCTCCCTGAGAAAGCTCCAGAGTGTGGGATCTCCACAGCATAAACTTTGGTATCAATTAACCTATGTGGTTCCACTCAGATCAGGACCCCTCAGAGGTGTGTGTGTGGGGGGTGTCTAGCACTTTCTTGAGACAAAGGCATACACTTGAAATTCTCTGCTCTTAGCTTCAAAGGTCCAGTTTTGTTGATTAACCCTGGGAGATGTGAGTCGGTATAGGAACTTAGTTGACACAAGTTGCAAATAAGGAAGGCCTACTGATCCATGCAGAAGTGTAGCAGAGGTGTGGGAGTTTGGAACAGGAATAAAGCCTTAAATCAGCAATTAAGACTGATGAAATGAATAAAACAAAGAAGAAAATCATTTATTATAGAGAAGGAGCTTATGACTTACCCTTAAATGCTGACTATAATTCTAAAGATAGGGAGAAAAGATTGTTTCATGGCATAGTGGACTTTTAAACATTCCTGAGGAAAAGATCAAAGTTGAATAAGAACTTTGAAATGCAAATACAGGAGCCAAGAAAAATCTAAAAAGATACATTTCTGAAGGATTGGAAGGGGCTTCATGGTGATATACTGTTAACATTCTAATAAGGTAATAATATATTTTCTTTAAGAATTTTAACATCTGCAAAAGGAAATGAGGGAATTCACTAGAAAATCAAAAGACATGAAGTTGGATTTTTCTGTTTTGAGGATGTGAAAAGGGGACAGAGAAGAGTGTAAAAAGAATGTGTTAACTGTAGAAAGGAGGAAGAAGAGGTGTCTATTCTGATTATCAGAAAGGCAGGAAGAAGAATATACAAGCATGGAGCAAGAGCCTGCTGAATTGGCCCCCAAGGAATCTCTATGTTACTTTAACCAGACAAAGGGTAAAGAGTTTGAAGAGTTTGGCATTAAAAATAAATAAAATTGAACTGAGAAATCAGTATGGATAGGAAGTAGATGACCAGAAGGAAAGTGGTCCCTCAACCAACTCTTTGTTCCAGAGTATTAAAAACTTAAAAAACACTAACTGTATTGTCTAACATATTAGCTTTCTTTTTTGTCACCTTCACATTTTACAAATATGTATTTACATATTACTCAAGTTATTAATTAAGAATTATTGTATAGAACAGGACCTAAGGAATTCCACTAGACAACTCTCTCCAGGGTGATTTGAATGTGACCTCACTTTGAATTCTCTCACTTAATTAGTCCTAAATAAACTTTATTGGACTATCAACCAGCCCATCTCTCCCAATCTTGTTCATAAAGATAATCTAAGAGACATTGTCAAAGCCAGAAGCAAAATCTAGGTATCTATGACTTTTGCCAAATCTATTATATCATAGTGAAATGCTATGGAAGAGAAAATTGAGTCACTCTGTTAAGGCTTGGTAATCTATACTGTCTTAATGACAATTTATTTTTATAAAGCTTATGAGCTATAATAGTATATTTTAGAATTTGGACAGAAATTAAATTTAAGACTATTAACTTATAGTTTAAGCAGGGGAACTAGCACCTGTACTAAGTATATCTCATTTAATTTTCTGAAAATAAGGATGATTTCCCAATTGCACACAATTGTAAGTTCTTCCATTAAACAGATTGGAATTTTTCTGGGAATGGTGACTTGAATTTAAGCAGGAGAATTAGGTAGTATTTGACCATCTCTTTCCTTACCTTGGGTTTCAATTTCCACAGCTGGAGGGGTGGAAAGGGCGCATCTAAGTAGACTGATTCATTCTCCCATTTATATTCTATTCCCTCATTTTTGAGTCTGTTCTAGTTACACTGGGACACTGTCACTACACACTTTTTCTTCCTTCCTAATCCACAAGTGTTAGGATATGGCAAGTAAGAATTGATAGACATAAAATATTCTAATTCCTTTCCACACTCAAGACCTAAATCCAGAGTTGTATTTTAAAAAGAGAAAAACACCATAATAGAGTTCAGTCACAGCCTGGTCTGAATACTTTGATTTGTACTTTATTCTTACTCTAATTAAACTTCTCACTTTCTTCTCATTTTTCATGAACTCAGTTCAGTTCTCTTCTTAATGCAAATATGCTCACTTAAGACATTTATACTTTCATTGCAAAGCAATAATTCCTTAAAATGGGTAGAAAACAGGGATTCCAGGAACTCACAATAGAGGAAAACAAAACAGGCTCACACTTCCTTGGCAGACAAAATGAATTAAAGGGTCACTGTGTTCCACAGGTCAGATAATACTAGAATTTTTTTCTAGGCAGATTTAGAGAATTATTACTGAATCTAATAATATTTACTTTTTTAAAGTTTCTCATGACTAACCTTTATGTTGACAATGGATGTCACTCAACTTTTCCAACATATTTTCATATTACTCAATTACTATCCTAATGGATAAATGTAAATCCTAAGGATAAATGTTGGATCCAAAATATAACAAATTAGAATTTTATCTCAGAGAGTCTCTGTCTTCAATGATTAAAGGGAATAATAATATGCAGACAACTAGAACACATAATAATAATAATTATCATTGTTATTAACAACAATTGCTAGAATTTATGTAGAACTTAAAAGTTTACTCTGGGAGGTAGACACTTTATTATTCTCATTTTATAGATTAGGAACTTGAGGCAGACACAGGATAAATGATCGACATACCCAAGACATATAAAGTAAGGTCTTCCTTACTATAAGCCTAGTGCGCCATCTACCTGCCTGAAATATGATGCATAAAATATTATAATAAAAGGGTCTTAAAAAAAGATGTAATGTAAGGGAAAGGTAATTACCATATCATATATTTCAATATGTGAACACCAAGACTGTGGCTATGAACAGAAATTATAACTCCTTTCTTACCTTGATCTATAATTAATAGATTTAAAAGTTCAGACAAAAAAATTGAATCTGGAATCAAACAATCTAAGTTCAAATTCCAGTTTTATAATATGAAGAATTTAGATCAAGTCACTTAACCTGTGTCTCCCTCAGTGTTCTCATCTTTAATAAGATAGAATTTGATTAGAATATCTATAAGGTCTCTTCTAATTTTAGATAAACAAATTGGTAACATACCATGTTCATTTTTTTTTCTGCTTTTTATCTCTTCCATGGTTTTTCCCATTTGCTCTGATTTTTTCTCACAACATAATTCATAAAACAATGTGTATTAAAATAAATTAACTAAAACAAAGAAATAAACAAAGAAATCAGACATTTAACTAAAAAATAAGAAATATAAAATCTCAAATGAAACAGCAAAATAGAAATAAAAAAAAATAAAAGAAGAGATTGATGGAACTTAAAGTAAAAGAACCAAAACAGCAGCAACAAAACAACAGCAAAAACTAAACACAGAATTAATAAATAATAATAATACATGATTTTCTAAAAATAATCCAATAAAATAAATATAACATTGCTAACTTAATTTTTAAAAGAGAATTAAATAACCAATATCAAAAATGAAAAGAGTGAATGAAGAATCAGTGAAGATGGAATTAAGTTATTAGGTGCTATTTTGCCCAAATATATGCTAATAAACCTGAAAATTTAAATGAAATGAGTGATTATTTACAAAAATTTTAACTTGCTCAAATTACTAATTTGAAGACGAAAAAGAATATTTAAATGACATTATCAGAAAAAGAAACTGAACAAGTCATAAATGAATTTCTGTGGGGTGAAGAGGAAGGAGAAACCCCAGGACCAGATACATAGAAATGAATTTTATCAAATATTTTTAAAAGTTCATCCTAATATAATCTAAACTGAAATAAAAGCTAAAAGAGTCCTATCAAATTCATTCTAACACAAATATGGTGTTGATACCTAAACCAGAGATAGCAGAAATAGAAAAAAAAATCCAGGCCAATTTCCTTAACACAAGTTTACATAAAATTTTAAATAACATGCTAGCAAGGAAATATAAGCAATACATCATAAAAATTGTACACTATGATCAGGTGATATTTGTACCAGGAATGCAGGGCTGATTCAATACTAACAAAATTATAAGCATAATTGATCATAGCAATGACAAAACCAACAAAAAATTATATGACTATAGTCGTAGATAAAGAATAATCTTTTGGTACAATTCAATACCTAGACAATTAAAGATGAAAAATTCTTATTAAAAATCATTAGAAATGGAGTTTTATTTAAAGATAATTAGTAGCGTCTATCTAAAATTAAGAGCAATGGGGATAAATTAGAAGCCTTTCCAAAAAATATCAGGGTTGAACCAAGGATCTCCATTATTCACAATAAGAATTCAATATTATACTAGCACCATTCACTACAGAAAATAAAAGAAGAATACAACATTAAAGGAATAAGCACAGATGACGAGATCGAGAGTAAAGTAAGAAATGAATCTAAATAATGAACAACTTTAGCAATTATAAAATATGCAAGAAACCTACATAGATTATCACTTCTATATATTGCTAATAAAACCCAATAGAAAAAGACAGAAGAGAAATTCCATTTATAATGAGTACAGAAAGTTTAAAATACCTGTCCATCCATTTGTCAATAAAATTGGAAATATGAACACAATTACAAATTATTCCATACAAGTAAAGATTGATCTAAGTAATTATAGATATATTAATTGCTCATAAGTAGGTGATGGCAATATAATAAAAATGACAATACTATCTAAATTAATTTATTTTACATTGTCAGACCAATCAAACTACTAAAGAATTACTTTAGTTGGAAGAAAATAATAATAAAATCACCAGAAGGAATGAAAGATCAAAACTGCCAAGAAAATTAATGAAAAAAAATTGTGAAGGTAGAGGGCCTATTTATACCAGTTCTCAAAGTATTTTACAAATTGATAATCATCACAATTAATTTATTATTGGTTAATAAATAGAACCATTGATTAATGAAATAGATGAGTTAGACAATCTATTAAAGTACAAGAGTAAAGTAGCTTAGTGTTTGATAAACCAAAGGTCCTAGCTACTGGTGCAAAAAATCACTACTGGATAAAAAGTGTTGGGAAACTGGAAAGTAATCTGGGAAAAACTAGGTATAGATCAACATCTCACACTACATATATTAAGATAAATTCAAAATGAGTACATGATTTAGAAATAAAAAGTGAAATCACAAACCAATTAGGGGAGCATGGATGGAAGTATCACCCAGGTCTGTGAATAGGGACATGTTTGTGGTTAAGCAAGAGATAGAAAGATTCACATAAAGTAAAATGGGTAATTTTGACTACATAAAATTAAAATGTTTTTGTACAAACAAAACCAATGCAATGAAATTTAGAAGAAAATGAAGAAACTGGGGCAGGGAAGGGGAAGTTTCACAGATAAATTTCTCATCTCTTAAATTTATAGAGAACTAAGCCAAATTCATAAAATTTATAAATATTTGTAAATTCCCAACTAATAAATTATTAAAAGCTTTGATGAGGAAGAAATCAAAGCTATCAAGTCATATAAAATGCTTTAAATTACTAATAATTTGAATAGTATAAATTAAAACAATTCTGACATATCTCTTTATATATCAAATTAGCTAATATAACAGAAAAGGAAAATGACAAATGTTGGAAGGAATGTGGAAATATTAAGATACTAATACATACTTGGTGAAGTTGTCGATTATGCCAACTATTCTGTACAACAATATGGAACTTTGTTCAGAGAGCAATAAAACTGTGTATGTTCTTTTAACCAGCAATGTTTTCAGTAGGTCTCTGTCTCATGGAGATCAAAGTAAAAGGAAAAGGGGTTATGTATACAAAAACTTATAAAGCAGCCTTTGTTGTGATGGCAAAGAATTAGAAACTGAAAAGGTGATCATTAATTATGAAATAGCTGAACTAATTATGATATATTAATGTGACTGAGTTGCAAGAAATTATGAGGGAGACAGGTTCAGAAAAAAAAAAAAACTAGGATGACATGAATTGATACAAAAGGAAGTGTGAAGAATCAGGGAAATAATCTATATAGTAACTACAATATTGTAAGGATGTTAAAAAAAACTTATTAAGTGATCAATATAATGACCTAATACAATTCCAAATGACTCATGATAAACAAATACTGTTCATCTGCTAATAGAGAACTGATAATTTCAGAATATAGATGGAAACTTATTCCTCTACTTCATTTTCCATGTCTTCTATTTGCAACTTGCCTAATGCAGAAATGTTTTGTATGACTTTACATGTATAATGGCTATCATATGTTTTGCCTTGTCAATGTGTAAGAGAAAGGACAGATAAGATAAAGAACTTGAAGTTGAAAATAATATACATATATATTTAAAGGAAGTTACTATGCTAAGTTATAGAAAGAAAAATCCAGATATGAGACATTCCCTCTTTTTACAAAACTCTGGTACAAAAAGGGATGTAGCAAATGCAGTTATCCCTTCTACATTACAGGGCAACATGGTGCCTTTAAAGTCTGGAAAATGCCAGTAAAATTTTTTGATCCTCCCTTCATACCAGAGAATAATTCTGAATTGTTATGATATTAAAGATTAAGTATATTAGCATTCTACATTATATGTGACTTTTATGCATTTCTGAGTTTCTTACTTTTTTGTCATCTGCTGACCTTTGCATATGGCCTGCTGTTTCTGCAAAAACTTCCCCAAAATTCTCATTCTCTGCAATATTTGGCAACCACAGAAGGAGTGGAGAAGGGATAGCTATAAACAGATAAGGAAAAAAAAAAAAAGGTCTTTTGGAGGGGAAAAATTGAGGGGAAAGGAGAAGAAAATTAAATCATCATATGTATGTGTAGACAAGGAAAGGCTTCACAAAAATAAGTAGCACCTTAATCTTGAAAGACATATAAGCATTCTTTTAATCAGAGATTGTATATATTCTGGGCATAAGGGTCTAAAGCACACATGAAAGGTTAGTCCAAATTTGCTACAACAGAGAAAGCCTACAGGTAAGGGGGAATTTCCTTTATCATAAGACTGAAAATATTAAGAAATTTCTCTGCACTATGAAGTTCTTTCCAAAATCCTTAGAAAAGTCCCTTTCAAAGGTTAATTATAGCTTGTAGACAAAAGTTCTTTTAGAGGAATGGATTAAGGATGATGTGTGGTACCCAACTGGGAGTATCTTTATTTTGTTTCTGAAGTTGCCTTGCCCACCCCAGAAGCAATTAAGTTATTAACTCATCTAAAGGTCCTCTCTTCTTTGCTCATCCCTTTGAACCACCCTTTTCCATATAGAAAGGATTAGGATAGTGATGGAAAGGAAGGAGTCCTTTTCTTTACTCCATAGCTAAAAGGAGTGAATTCAACAACTTGATTATTTAATCAATCTTGAGTTGAATCCAGATTATATTTTAATATTTTTTTTCTTGTTCAAGAGTACTTTAAGTGCTACTTCTTGGGTCAGAATTATACTCCAGTTACAGGAAACTGCAATCATTTTGACCTCTCTCTCCATTCTATTGGTTTTCTATTTCAATGTCTATTAATATTAGATTAAATAAAAGTTTGTGTTAGTATAAATATCTTTCTGTGAGAAGAGATTAATAAGAAATTACTCTCAAAGCGGGATAAAAGCCACTTTATGAGAGAATTAAATGGGAGGCCAATAAGTTTATATTTTATCTTTGAGGTAATAGCTACTGGACTTTTTGTGCAATGGTACACTCATGGTCAGACTTCATAAGAACATTTTTGAAGCACTTAAATTAAAGTACCTTTTAAAGCTGAGACAGCTAGGTAGAACAATAGATAAAATGCTATATTTTTATCCAAAAATCATCTTTATTCTTTTTTACTCTGATTTTTTTTACTTTTTAATATTTTCTTTTTTAATACACATTTCTTTCTTAATCATGTTGGGAAAGAAAAATCAGAATAAAAGGGAAAAGCCACAAGAGAGGGGAAAAAAATGAACATAGTATACTGAGTTACATTCAGTCTCCATAGTTCTTTTTGTGAATGCATTTTCCATCCAAAGATTATTGGGATTGCCTTGGATCATTGAAGCACTGAAAAGAACCAACCCTTTCATAGTTGATCATCATACAATCTTACTGTTATTTTGTACAATGTATTGCTGGTTCTGCTTGTTTTGCTCAGCATCAATCCATGAAAATCTTTCCAGGCCTTTCTAAAATCAGCTTGTTCATCATAAAATGCTATATCTTAATTCAGGAAGACCTGAGTTTAAATTCAGCCTCAGACACTTGACTGTCAGACCATAGTCAAATAATTTTAACTTCTGATATCTCAGTTTCTAATGTGTAAAATAATATAAATAGTACCTCCTTCCCAGGGTTGTTGTAAGGATAAAATGAGGCAATATCAGTAAAGTACTTTGCACATTTTAAAATGCTACACAAATGGTTGGTATTGTTGTAATATTATTATAATAGTCCAGACAGGAGATTATAAGAACCTAGGTTATAATGTTGAATCCATCAATGAAGTGATAGAGATAGATTAGAGAGATGTTGTATAACTAGAATCAATAAGAGATTTTATGTATTCTTGCAACTTAGTGGAATTGAGGAATGAAGAACAGGAAAAAGTGGTGAAGGATGACTTATATGATGATCAACCTGAGTGAAAGAGAGGATTATGGACCCCCTAAAAGAAAGTAAAAGTATGAAGAAAAAGTGCTTTAGTGTCTATTTTAGAGCTATTGAATTGAAGGAATTGTATATTTGAATTGTATATTTATATATACATTTATGTGTCTGTACATAATTTCACACACACACACACACACACACACACTTTTTAAATCCTCATAATAATCCTGTGAAGCAAATACTGTAGGTATTACTCTCATTAAATGAATGATAAAAAAAAGTGCAGAGATGTTGGCTTACCATGTTATTCTGTCAAAAAGTATTTTTTAAACACTTGTACATTAGGAATTATACATAGAAAGAAGAGGGAAGAAGCCCTTGTTTTCAGGCAGTCACAGTCTAATAGAACTGACAACTTTGGAGGAGTTGTGAGGGGGAGAAAAGAAATTTCATGATAATTTTATTATATATTTAAAAAGAATAGCAACTAGATTTCCAATTGTCTGTGCAATCATCATTTTTATTATACTGTGTTATGGAAATGTGTGTTTTATTCCATAAATTAAAAATAAATAAAACTAAAGAGAAAGACATAGGATAAATTAGAAGGAGTCTCAAAGAGAAAGGAGAAAGATTGAGGAGGACCTATAAAGGTTTCTTGCAGAAAATAGATTTTAGCATAGATTTGACAGGAATAAAGAAAGCTAGAAGGTAGAGGTGAGGACAAAGAGTGAAGACACTTCAATGTAGGAAGTGCTGAGTACACAAGACAGAAAAAAGTTCAGTGTCACTGGACCAAAGACCATAAGAAGTATAGAAAATATAAAAAGACAGAAAGGTAAGAAGAGGCTAAGTTATAAAGATTTTTTTTAATAATAGCTTTTTTATTTTCTAAATACATACAAAGGTAGTTTTCAACATTCATCCTTGCAAAATCATGTGTTCCAAGTTTTTCTCTCTCCCTTCTCCCCAACCACTTTCCCTAGATAGCAAGTAAATATATTTTAAAGATGTATAATTTTTCTATATATATTACCATATTTATCATGATGCATGAGAAAAATCATTTCAAAAAGCAAAAAAATGAAAAATAAAAAAGCACAACAACAAAAATGTGCAAATACTATGTTGTGATCCACATTCAGTCCCCACAAGCCTCCCTCTGGATGCAGATGTCTCTCTCCATCACAAGTCCATTGGAATTGGCCTGAATCATCTCATTGTTGAAGAATCAAGTCCATCAGAATTGATCATCACATAATCTCATTGCCACTATGTACAATGTTTTCTTGGTTCTACTCACTTCATTTATCATCAAATCATGTAATTCTCTCCAGGCCCTTCTGAAATCATCCTGCTGATCATTTCTTATGGAAAACTAATTTTCCCACATACATATACTATAACTTATTCAACCATTCTCCAATTGATGGGCATCCACTCAGTTTCCAGTTCCTTGTCACTATAAAAAGGGCTACTACAAATATTTTTGCACAGGTGTGTCCCTTTCCCTCCTTTATGATCTCTTTAGGATATAATCGCAGTTATAACACTGTTACATCAAAAGGTATGCACAGTTTGATGGTCTTTTGGGCATAGTTCCAAATCGCTCTCCAGAATAGTTGGATCAGTTCACAACTCCATTAATGATGTGTTAGTGGCCCAATTTTCCCACATCCCCTCCAACATTTATCATTATCTTTTCCTGTCATCTTAGTCAACCTGAGAGGTATGTAGTGGTACCTCAAAGTTGTCTTAATTTGCATTTCTTTAATCAATAGTTATTTAGAGAATTTTTTCATATGATTAGAAATGGTTTTAATTTCTTCATCTAAAAATATAAAGGGTTTTGAAAGATAAGCAGAGGGCTTTATATTCGATTTTGGAAGTGAAATGGAACCACTAGAGGGTATGAAATGGGCGGGGAATGGGAAAAGAAATCATGTAATAATAAGATCAGATCGAGTCTTCAACTCATGTCAGCGACAGGACTTAAAAGAAGCTCTTTCCTGTCTCCAAGGTCAGCACTCTTTCTACAATCTAAGGATGGCAAGAGAACAGAAGTGGTCATCAGATTTCTGCTCCTAGGATTTTCACTACATTGATCACTTCCCTTTGCTTTTCTGAGTCTGCATTTAAGAATAGTTCTTTCTACTCTACTTAAGATAACATTTCAAATTAATTATAAATGTATTCACAATAGATGAGTGAATGGACACTCTTGGATTGGTTGGGACCAAAATATTTCTTGTTTCATTGTATGATAGTGTTGTGACAAAGTTCCAATGTGGAATATTAAAAAGAAGAACAATAAAACCTCAAAACAAAAATGTTGTTTAACATTTTTCAAGATGTCAAATAGTAGAAGCAAAGTTTAGGAAATATATATGAAAATCAGAAAAGGTAAATAAAGATGTTTGTCTTTTCTAGAAGGAAAAAAAAATCTAGTAGCACCACAGATTACCATACTAGCCTGTAAGTACAAGGCTGCTTGTCTCAATTAATTATATAATTTCTAGCTAACCAATTACTGCCAAAAGTTCCCCATTCCTAGGAGGTAACTCGGGGGCTCACCTGTCAGAGTCCTGTTCAAATAATGGAACTCCCAAAACCTGACTCATGTTTCAGACAAGTCTATGGAATTCTTTGCCTTTTAATAATCTTTTTATATGTATGCCCTGCTTTAAGAGGCCTCCAGTACAAGTGTCAGAGAATTGGCCCTGATGAAAGAGGGCAGATCAATAACTAAAATTTGGCAGTTTCTCTTCAAGCTCTGAAGAATGCCAAAAGTGAAATAATTCTCTTCACATGGCCCTCATTAAACTTCATTCAGAACAAAAATAATCTTCTCCAAATGGAGATCTCTTGGTGGAAAGGGGTGGACTGTGTTAAAGAGGATCAGAGAAGTATTTTTTTTTTATGATAGATACACTAAACAAAAAACTAAAGCTGCATCCCACAGCTCAGAAGATAATAAATAACCATAAAAAGGAATACAAGATTTTAGCAACATTGACTTCCAATTAATATAATATGGGGAGGAAATAAACTGATTTGATTGTAACTTTCCAAAATGAATGAAACTGACTATGCAGATTAACATTTTCCCCAGCAATTTATAATTTTAGAGAAATGCCTGGAAGCATTGATTTTTCTAAGGTGCTAATTCAATCCTTGAACTAGGTTGTTCCTGACTTTGAAGTCATTGTAGATTCATCCCACAAAGCATCATCACCCTTAAAAGTGCCTTCGTGTAGATATACTCAAGGTATCATCAATATTCTGATCAATTTCTGCTTTCTACATGAAGTCTTTTCTGGGTTCTCTTCCACAAATATATGGCCTCCTCCCAAAACTTAAATTGTTATTTTATATACTCTACACACACACACACACACACACACACACACACACACACACACCACATCACATCCTGTAATTATCTCCATGTTCTTTCTGCCCAGGACACAATTTTCTGCTATAATTCTTTCTATACTTATTTAGCATAATGACTGATGTTAGCTAAAGATTTCATAATGATTGCCGACTATTCTTTAAATAGTCTCATCTTCACTGAAGCTTTTTCGCCACCATGTATAATAATCCAATTCAAAAAACATTTATTAAGTTCCTGCTGTGCTCAGCAATGGAAATAGAAATAATAAAATGAAATAGGTCTTGTCTTCCAGGATCTTCCAGGATACCAAAAGGCACAATAGAGTGAAAGCAGAAAGCTTTGGTGTCCAATCTTACTCCAAATATTAACCAACTCTTTCACCATGCATTCGCTTCTTCAAAGTCCAGTTTTTTCATTTATAAAATGAGGATAATGATAATATCTAACTCACAGAATTATTGGAAGAACAAAATAAGACAATATATCTAAAGTGTATGACAAACCTTAAAGTACTAGTAGATATTGATTATTTTTCTCCTGGAAAGATTCATCACAATACAGTTATATTTCATTAAGTTCATGTGTTACAAATTGTTTAGTCGTTTTCCAATTGATAGCTATTTTTCCAGTTGAGAACATACACACACACACATACACACATATACATATAACTTTTCAAATTTTAAATCATTATTATAATATATTAAAAATACCAGGTATCATTATTGTTACTGCTGTTGTTAATAATAATAATAAAGGGTCTATTTTTGTTAATAGTTTCATTTAAGTATATACCAAGCAGTACAATCTCTTGTCTACTCATCTTTTAAAACTTAATTCAAAATTCAACCACATGAAGTAGTTAGAATCAAATGTAATAAATGGCCAATAGAAAGTAGATTTTCGTCATTATTTTGTTATTTTCAAAAAAACAATAGTGTCATTTATACAATTCCTTTAGATTTGAAAAGTACACTCCATACATTATTTCTATTTTCAAAAACTGTGTGAGATACTTACTATAACTATTATTACCCTCATTTGGAAGCTCAGAGTGAAAAGTGACTTGCCCAGTGTTACACAATTGTTAAGTAACCACACTTATATTTGAGCAAACACCTCTATTCAAATCTAGTAATCTTCCTACTATGGGATGCTGTTTTCCATCAATGGACATGTACTTGAGCGCAATCTTAATAATAAAACATTGACTGTTTTGCAGAGGACAATCTAAGATGGGGAATAAATAACTAGAATGAATTAAGTATATATCATTATATTATTTTGAGAAGCATAAACAAAAATATAGCCAAGGTAATAATGGAAATAGATATGCAAAAATATGTATGCTATAAATACATAATAATGAAAATTAGTTTCTTATATTTTTCATAAAGAACCAAGAATATGAGATGGAGCCAATATGGAGTGTAGACAGATTTTTGTCTGAGCTCTTCCTGGCTTCCCTCATATCAACACCAGATTTGGTTTTGGAGTGACAGAAGCCACAAATATTTGGAATATAACAAGTTTTCAGCAGAAGATATTTTGGAAAAACATCAGGAAAGATTTTTCTCAATTGGGCACAGGAAAGGGAATGCAGGAGGTGGCCCAATGAAAATGTAGTGCAGGCAATTTAATTTTGCCTTTACATTTAACAAAGTGGATAAAGGAAACAATTCCTTGACAAACAGAATTTGTGAAATGGAAAAAAAAATCCAATGAACAAAACAACTCATTTAAAACTTCAATTGACCAAATACAAAAGGAGATAACAACCTAACTGAAGAAAATAATTCACTAAAAATTAGAATTGAACAAATGGAAGTTAATGACTCAAAGAGACATCAAGAAACAGTCAAACAAAACCAAAAAAGGGGAAAAAATAGAAGAAAATGTACAATATCTCACTGAAAAAAAACAATTGACCCTGGAAAATAGATGCAGGAGACACAATCTAACAATTATTAGACTACTTGAAAACCATGATGAAAAATAAAAACCTTAGACAACAGCTTTCAAGAAATCATTAAGGATATAGTAGAACCAGAGAGTAAAATAGCCATCGAAATAATTCACCAATAAGCTCCTAAAAGAGACTGCAAAATGAAAACTCCAAGGAATAATGCAGTTAAATTGTAGAATTGTCAGATCTAGGAGAAAATGCTGCAAACAGCAGCCAGAAAGAAACAATTCAAATATTGAGGAATCACAATCAGGATTACCCAACAACTGGCAACTTCCACTTTAAAGGATCAAAAGACCTGGAATATGATATTCCAGAAGACAAAGGAGCTTAGACTACAGGCAAGAATCATCTATCCAGCAAAATCAAGCTTTATCTTTGGGGGGAAAGATGGACATCCAATGAAATAGGTAAATTTCACTCATTTTTTATGAAAAGACTAGACCTGAACAGAAAATTTGATCTTCAAATACATAACTCAAGAGAAGAATAAAAAAGGAAAGAAAAAAAAAAACGATGTTTTCTTTTTTAAGTTAAAAATTTTACATCCCTATATGGGAAGATGATATGTTTCACTCTTGAGAAGTGTATCTTTGTTAAGGTAGAGAGTATAGGTATAATTTGACTTTATTGTGATGATATAAAAAAGAAATGAGGGATGGAAAAGGGATTATACTGAAAGAAGAAGAAAAGGGAGGTTAAATGGTGTAAAATACATCTCATGAAGAAGCAAAAAGACCTATTAGAATTGAAGGAAAAAGAGAGGGGAATGAGCATTATGTGAATCTTAATCTCATTGCATTTGTCTCAAAGAAGGAATACGAGACATATTTAATTTCATAGAACAGCTTGTCTCACCCTATGGGGAAATAGGAGTGGAAAGGTTATAGAAAAGAGGGAGGCTAATAAAAAGGAGAACAGAAGTAGAAAAGGAAGGATTAGAAAGGGGGAATTGAGCTTAAAAGGGAGGGATGTTTGAGGCAGGTGGTGGTCAGAAACAAAACAATGGGGAGGAGGAAAAGGGGAAAGGAAAGAGAAAAGTATAACTTGGGGAAAATAAGATGACAGGAAATACAGTGCTAGTCATTTTAACTGTGAATGTAAATGTGAATGGGATGAATTCTCCCATAAAACTGGATAAAAAATCAGAATATTACACTTTGTTGTTTACTAGAAACACATTTAAAGCAGAGAGATACACAGAAAATAAAGTTAAAAGGTTAGGGCAGAATCTATTATGCTTCAGCTGAAGTAAAAAAAAAAAAAAAAAAAAAGCAAGGTTAGCAATACTGATCTCAGATCAAGCAAAAGCAAAAATAGATCTAATTAAAAGAGATAAGGAAGGAAAGTACATTTTGCTAACAGATACCATAGATAATGAAATAATATCAACACTAAATATATATGTACCAAGAGGTATACCATCCAAATTCCTAGAGAAGTTAAGAGACCTGAAAGAAGAAATAGACTAGTGGAAGATCTCTACCTTTCTCTCTCAGAACTAGAATTTTGTAACAACAAAATAAATAAGAAAAAATTTAAGGCGGTAAATTGGATTTTTAAAAAATTAGATATGATACACCTTTGGAGAAAATTAAATGGAGACAAAAAGGAATGTACTCTGTTCTCAGCAGTACATGGAGCCTAAACAAAAACTGAACAGGTATTCAGGCAGAATAATCTCATAATCAAATGCAGAAATGAAGAAATAGTAAATTCATCTTTTTCAGATCATGATGCAATGAAAATTACATATAATAAAGGGCCAAGAAAATAGATCAAATAATTGGAAATTAAACAATCTAATCCTAAAAATGAGCAGTTAAACAGCAAATCATAAACAGAATTGGTAATTTCACCCAAAAGAATGACAATAATAAGACAACATACAAAAATTTATGGGATGAAGCCAAGCTATTCTTGGGGGAAGTTTTATTACTCTAGATCTTACTTGCATAAAATAGAGAAAGAAAAAATCAATAAATTGGACATGCAACTAGAACAGTTGGAAAAATAACAAATTAAAAACCCTTAATTAAATACAAAATTTGAAATTCTGAAAATAAAAGGGGAAAACAATAAAATTGAAAGTAAGAAAACTATTGAACTAATAAACAAAACTGAGTTGGCTTTATGAAAAAAACAAAAAAGATAAATATTTTGTTAATTTGATTAGAAAAAGGAAAGAAGAAAACCAAATTGTTAGTATCAAAAATTAAAAGGGTGAATTTCCACCAATGAAGAGGAAATTAAAGCAATAATTAGCAGCTCTTTTGCCCAAATGTATGGCAATAAATCTGCTAATCTAAGTGAATGGATGAATACTTACAAAAATATAGAATGCCTAGATTAACAGAAAAGGAAATTACTTAATCCCATTTTAGAAAAAAGAATTTGTTTTATTTTCTTTTTTTATTAAAGTTTTTTATTTACAAAACATGCATGAGTAATTTTTCAAGTGAAACTTGCAAAATCTTGTGTTCCAAAATTTTCCCTCCTTTCCCCCCATTCCCTGCCCTAGATTGCATGTAATTCAATATGTGTTAAATATGCTAAAATATATATTAAGTCCATTATATGTATACAGACACAGACACACACACACACACACACACACACACACACACACACACACAATTATCTTGCTGCACAAGAAAAATCAGATCAAGAAGGAAAAAAACTGAAAAAGGAAAAAAGCAATCAAACAAAAGAAAGAGAATGCTATGTTGTGGTCCATCCTCAGTTTCCACAGTCTTCTCTCTGGGTATAGATGGCTCTCTTCATCATCAGATTATTGGAACTGATCTGAATCATCTCATTGTTGGGAAAGAGTCAGATCCATCAGAATTGATCATCATATAATCTTGTTGTTACTGTGTCCTATGATCTACTGGTTTTGCTCATTTCCCTTAAGCATCAGTTCATGTAGGGTCTCCCTAGGCCTCTCTAAAATCATGCTGCTGATTGTGTCTAATAGAACAATAATATTCCATAATATTCATATACCATAACTTATTTAGCCATTCTCCAACTGATGGGCATCCACTCAGTTTCCAGTTAGAAAAAAAAATTGAACAAGGTATTAATCAAGTCCCCAAGAAAAAATCTCCAGGGTCAGATGGATTTACATTTGAATTCTGCCAGACATTTAAAGATCAATTAATTCTAATACTATACAAACTATTTTTAAAAATAGGGAAAGAATGAGTCCTACAAAATTCCTTTTATGACACAGATATTGTGCTGATACCTAAATGAAGTAGGGTCAAAACAGAGAAGGAAAATTATTGAGCCATTTCCCCAAAGAATATTGATGCACAGATCTTAAATAAAATATTCACAAAAAATTACAGGAAGTTGTCACCAGAATAACACACCATGACCAAATAAAATTTATAACAAGAATGCAGGGCTGCTTCAATATTAAGAAAACTATTAGCATAATTGACTATATCAATTACCATATTAACAGAAAGCATAGGATTATCTCATTAGATGCAGAAAAAAATTTTGACAAAATCCAAGCTCCATTTCTTTAAAAAAAAAAAAAAAAAACACCTAGAGAGCATGAGAATAGATGGGGTTTTCCTTAAAATGATGGGTAGTATCTATTTAAAACCATCAGCAAGCATTATATGTAATGGATAAATTAGAACCATTACCAATAAGATCAGGGGTGAAACAAGGTTGCCCACTATCACTATTACTATTCAATATTGTATTAGAAGTGTTAGCTTTTAGAAGAAAAAGAAATTAAAGGAATTAGAGTAAGTAATGAGGAAACCAGATTATTGCTCTTTGCAGATAAAGTGATGTTATACTTAGAAAGTCCTAGAGAATCAACTAAAAACTTCCAGAAACAATTCACAATTTTAACAAAGTTATAGGATACAAGATAAATAATAAAACATCAATATTTCTAAATGGTACTAACAAAGTCCTGTAGCAAATAATACAAAGAGAAATTTCATTTAAAATAATCATAGATAATATAAAATGTCTGGGAGTCTATCTGCCAAGGTAGCATCAGGAACTATATGAACACAATTACAAAACATTTTCTTCACAAATAAAGTCAGATCTAATCAATTGGAAGAATAGCAAGTGCTCATGAGTAAGCCAAGGTTATATAATAAAATGACAATTCTACCTGATTTAAGCTACTTATTCATTGCCATACCAATCAAACTTCAAGATACTATTTTACAGAACTAGAAAAAAATAATAACAAAGTTCATCTAGAAGAACAAAAGGTCAAGAATTTCAAAGTAATTAATGAAAACTGTAAATGAAGGTGACCTAGCTATACCAGACCAAAAACTATATTATGAGGCAGTGGTCATCAAAACCATTTGGTACTAGCTAAGAAATAAGACTATTGATCAGAACAATAGGTTAGGTTCACAAGACACAATAGTCAACTATAGTAATCTAACATTTGATAAACCCAAAGACCCCAGTTTCTGGGATAAAAATTCAATATCTGATAAAAATTCCTGCGAAAATTAGAAAACAGCATGACAGAAACTAGGCATTAACTCACACCTAATGATTTACATGAAGATAAGGTTGAAATGGGTTTGTGACTTAGATATAAATAGTGATACTATAAGCAAATTAGAAGAAAAAGGATAGTCAACCTGTCAGATTTTTAAAGAAGAAAGGAATTTGTGGCCAAAGAAGAATTAGAGTATATTATGCAATGCACAATTCATACTTTTGATTATATTACGTTAAAGAAGTTTTGTACAAACAGAATCAATATAGAAAAGATTAGAAGGGAAGCAGAAAACTGGGAAAAAGTTTTACCTCCAAGGGTTCTGATGAAAGCCTGATTTCTAAAATATATAGAGAATTAATTCAAATTTATAAGAGTATAAACCATTCTCCAATTTATAAGTGGTCCAAGCATACGAAGAGTCAATTTCAGTTGAACAAATTAGTACCAATTCTAGTCATATGAAAAACTGTTCTAAATCACTATTGATTAGAAAAATACAAATTATGACAACTTTGAGGTACCCCTATGTACTTCTCAGATTAGCTAAAATGACCTAAAAATATAATGATGAATGTTGGAGTGGATGTGGGAAAACTGGGACACTAATATATTGTTGGAGTTGTAAACTGATCCAATCATTTTGGAGAGCAATTTGGAACTATGCCCAAAGGGCTATCAAACTTTGTATATCCTTTGATCCAGCAGTGGATCAACTATATCCCAAACTGGATATATCCCAAAGAGATCATAAAAAAGGGGAAAGGACCCACCTACATGTGTAAAAATATTTGTAGCAGCCCTTTTTGTTGTGGCAAGGAATTGGAAACTGAGTGAATGCCCCTCAATTGGAGAATGGCTATATAAATTATAGTAGATGAATGTTATGGGATATTATTGTTCTATAACAAATGATCAGTAGGATGATTTCATTAAGGCCTGGAGATACATGAACTGATGCTATGTGAAGTGAGTAGAACCAAGAGAACATTGTACACAACAGCAAGAATAAAAAATGATCAATTCTGATGAACTTGACTCTTTTTAACAATGAAGTGATTCAGGCCATTTCCAATGGAAAGAGCCATCTGAACCCAGAAGGAAGTTTAAGAGGATTGAATGTTTATTACAACATAGTATTTTCACTTTTTTTGTTTTTTTTTCCTTGCATTTTGTTTTCTTTCTCATTTTTTCTCCTTATTGATCTGAATTTTTCTTGTGCAATATAAGAGTTGTGGAAATATGTGTAGAAGAATTGCACATGTTTAACATATATTGGATTACTTGCCATCCAGGGAAGTGGGTAGAGGGAAGAGAGGGAGAAAAAATTTTGAACACAAGTCTTTGCAGGGGTGAATATATAAAAAAAATTAAATTAAAAAAAGAACCCAGAGTATGTTTATATTTTACTTTCCCATACATTTCATGATATTTCTGCAATGAAATGATTTCCACCATTATATAATAGAATTGACGTTAAATGTGATCTATATGCCGTAACTATATATTGGGTAAAGAGAGGAATAAGATTTTCAAAGAATGTTCTTGGGCAGAGGGAAGCAGGTGATTTTTGAGTTATCATGAAAACTCATCACTGTTTAAACAGAATGATTTTTATTTATTCCTAATATTTTGAACTCTAAAGGAACATAGTGATTTTCATCAAATTCATCACTTATTCAACAGGATGGGAAACACAGGTCCAATAAGGTCAGCAACTGTTTCAATTTTGTTTTTGTAACCTTAGGATAGGGTCAGGACAACTGAAATCAAACCTGGCCTCACACATTTAACAGCTGTGTGACCCTGAACAACTAACTTAAGTTGAGCCTGTTTTTAACTACAAATGAGTTATATAAAATACAACTACCTCACATGATTATTATGCAGATCAAATATATTTACATGTATAATGAACTTATTAGGACAGTTTATGCCATATAGAAACATAAGTTCTTTCTTTTCTTCCTTTCTTAACACACAGAATAAGAGAAGCAGAGTCACAATTTGAACCCAGATTATATTATTTCAAATCCAGTGCCTTTTATACTAATCTCCTTATCAGGCATTCACTGAAATTCTTTCATACTATACTCAATAAAAATCAAATAATCTTTGTATTATTGGAGATCTCATGAATTGTGAAATGTGTGAACATGTTTTAATAATGTATATAATTTTGCTATGATAAATGAAAGGGATGGTTTAAAAAAAGACTTGGGAAGAATTGATTGAAGGTTAAGTGAGCAAAACCAAGAGAACAATTTGTTCAATAACAGCAATATTACAGAACTATAAAAGATTTCAGAACTCTGATCAATGTAATAATCAAACACAATTCTGGAAGATTCAAGATGATATAAAAGAGCCACTTCCTGATACAAAAGTGATGGTCAGTGATGGTCAGTGACATGGTCAATTTGTTATGCTTAATTATACCTGTTTTTAACTGATTTTGTTTTTCTTTCTTAAATGGAGTGGCGGGAAATAGGAGGGAGAAAATGTGATTAGGAAAACAAAATTTAATTTTAAAAGAAATATTATATCTATTCATCATAATTAAAATTATTATTTTGGGGGCAAACTCGTATCTATAATTTCTTCTATAATATTTTCTTCCATTTTAAAGACTTAAATCTGCTCTGTCTTTGAAAGTTTTTTTTTTTTTTTTCTCATCCCTGAGGAGATAATTTGACTAAGGAAGATGAAAATAATTATCTTTATATCTGAGTCTTATAATTTAAAGGTCCTGCAATATCCTGCTAAACAAAAATGTAGGAACATAAAATAAAACAGAATTTTTGAGCATTTGATATTACCTAACTAGGTCATTCTAAATTGCATAAGAAAGGGATCTTTTCTTCCTTATGTTGTAAAAATCCCTTTCCTTTCTGGAATATTACACATCTGAACATTAGAGGGCACTAGAAGTCTGTATCTAACAGACTCAATCAGTATGTGATACCATCAAGTGTCACATAGTTGTGGGTTAGGAGTTTAATCAGTTTTCTTCTCTGAAAAATCCACATTCCTCCTGCCTCCCCCACTTCTCATATAAAAATACGTCGCCACTAAAATGTTTTCCTCTCTTTCTTTTACTTGGATCAATCCTAAACTCAGAAAAAAGAACAAGAACATGAAGTTTGTAGCTTCTTCATGTCAGGAGTCCCGCCTTCAGTCACACATATTTATAAATTTCCCCAAATGGGATTTAATTCTGCCAATACAGCTGACATATAGTTACATCTGGAAACCTTTTCAAATGGTCAATCTTTGTATTATTATTTAAGGCACATTGAGTTGGTGTTTCAAAACACTGTTAAATAGGAAAAAAAAATCAAGATGATTTTGCTATAACCAGATCTCAAAGTGCAGGTAATTATGCATCTGGGGTTAAAAGCTATGAATGGTATAAAAATTAACAGAAGCAAAATTGAATTATCACTTGCAGATGTCTGAATGTCTTCCTTTCTTTAGCTCCATCATGGAATTAAACACATGTTTCATTACTTTGTGTAAGCATACTTGAAGTAAATTCAGCACTGATGAAGTTACACAGAAAGCTGTTTTGTGAACTATAAAAGAGATACATTGTACAGGCAGAATTTGCATATTGATCTTACATTCAAGAGAATTAAGAAAATTTCTTAAACTAATATATCAACGAGATTGTATTCAGCCTCAAAAAAGATTAAACATCAAGTGATGTCTTTTTTAACCTCAGTAACTCAAAAGTTGACTTTTAAAAGGGGTGATCACCAATTTTTTCAAACATTCTTATTTATGAGCAAAATATTTTTATGCATACACCCCCATAAGTTCATTTTAAAGCATTAATTATTTCTAAAGCATATATACATAATTAATGGACATTTTAAAAGGATGAAAAAAAATATAATGATACTTTATTTTAGGATTAGTAGGTGACCACTATAGATTATTTGAATGGAAGTCTGACAAGGTTAAAAATTAACTTTAGAAAAATCATGTTGGCAGTAGTGTGGAAATAGTATGAAAGATGGACTTAAATAGGGAGAGCACATAGGAGCCCATTTGAGAGGGGATGAGAATGTGAACTAGGGTTGTGGTAGTTTAAACAAAGCATAATAAATATATGTAGGACATATAAACTTAGAAACAACATGTAATAAGTATTTGGGGTAAGAGTTAGGAACTGAAGATGACTTATACCCTTGAAAACGATAGTTAAGTTTGGACGAGGGGTGAGTTATTTTTAGGAAATATGTGATAGGATCTAGGTGGCAGATAAAAATTAAATTGTAATTGTTTAGAAAACTGAATCAGAAAGCCTGGATCAGAACAAGGCAGATAGGAGCTTGGAGAGAATGGAGAATGAAGGATGTTATGGCATAAAAGGAAGTATAGTTGTGTTAAAGAAAAACTCCAAGATTGGCTCTCTTGGGATGGGTGGGAAGTGACCAATTATCACACTTCTGATTGATCAGACATTCCTTGATTTCAGGCTAGATCTCCCTTGGAGTTAAACCATAATTTCCTCATCTCCACTGGTTTCTCCGCCTTTACTTTGGAGACCACTACTATAAGAATTATAATATTTTAGTTGAGGAGGGACCTAAGTCAAGAAAACTATATTTTCTATATTTATAGAAATATAAATTTTCCAGAGCCCATTGGTATGGCACTCTCTTCTTATTGCTGGAGATTAATATTTACCCCGATGTGATACGTCAGTGAGAGTTGGAAGGAGCTTCAGTTTCTTACTATTTCTACACGTTCAGTTATAGCTTCCAGCTTGGGTATTTTCAAAGTGTCTTCAGAATACAGAAGGAAAAGATTCTGGGAACACATGAAATGAACTCTATCACATCCTTCTTCCTTGTATGCCACATTAGAGATTGTGGGAAACTTCTTGGGTGAGGTCTTGGACTCCTCTTGGTTGAGGTGAGTTGTCTGGTATGTATTCGCCTATGGATATATTCTCTGATTTCACTTTTGTTACCAGTTTGGATAAATTGATTTCTTTATAATTATTGTTTGTATCCATTATGAAATTGGTATTCCATAGGAAAGGAGTTTATAGATCTTGGTTCCTCCTTCCTACCAATAACTTAAATAGCAATCAGAAGTTATATTGCTAAAGAATGATATTATAAGCAAATTAGAAGAACATAGATAGTTCACGGCTCAGATCTGTGGAGAAGGAAGGAATTTATAATCAAAGAAGAAATGGAGATCATTATTGAACACCAAATAAATAAATTTGATTATATTAAGTTAAAAAGCTTTTTGTGTAAACAAAACTAATACTGAAGTCATATTGAACCTGAAAAGCATTTCCCCTAGACTAACAATTTTTAGCAGAGAAAGCAGAGATAATACTAATTCAGTACCACATCTCTCTAGGGAGAGGAGAGGAGCATTTGGTCCCATCCTACTGTTTCCTTTCCTGACAGGAAATATAGTCTCTCTGCCTCTTTCCACATCACACAATGATTACTTCATGCCAAATGTAGTACACAAGTATCTATGCATTGTATTCATAACAAACTACAGGCACCTTTGCAAATGTATACATTCAGATCTGATTTCTTAATGCCTAGAAGACAACAGTATAGTTTTTCTCTTTATTAACTTAAGTCCAGCTCTTTATTTCATATGTATGTGTGTGTATGTGTGTTGATTTTTCAAGCTATTAAGATTGGTTTTGATCTTTAACATATGATAGCTATAAGAATTCTTAAGAGGCCACTTAACTCAGCTAACTTAATTTATATTTGAAAAGACTGAGGCTCAGAGATTTAAAGTTACTGGAAAAAAATATACTGGCATAAACAGGAAATACAAATCCTTGTCCCATCTATTCTGGCTTCAAAACCGAAATTATGTTTGTATGTATGTGTGTGTGTATATATAAAAATATACATATACACACATATAAATGTATATATACCTATATATACTTGTATATACATTTATTTTTTATGTATTAAATAAAGGAAGCATTCCTATAACAGTATCATAAAAAAGAAACTATAAATCTATTATGTACAATTTGCTATTTCAACATACAGTAAAATTATAATTTTCACCGCATTATGCTGCCTCTTCTGTATTTGTCACCAAAAATGTATAAACAATCCATTCTAGCTTTGTGTCATCCACAAATCTGATAACCATTCTGAGCCATTCACGTCAAGATATTTATTTAATGTCTATTATGTACAAGTCATTGTACAAAGATGTAACACTCCCTTCCCTACCGGGAGATGTACACAAGCAAATAAATTTAAGATAATTCCTAGAGGGAAATTAAAATAATGCTTGGAACAATTAGGAATAGCCTCAGAGTTTAGCCTTGAAGGAACCTAATGATTGTAAAAAGTAAAAGTAAGAAGGCAATGTAATCTGAACAAGGCAGGTAGCCTGTGCAAAGACTTGCAGACAGATGGGATATCTAATTCAGAGGAAAGAATATAGGCTAGTCAGGAAGAAAATAATTTGTGAAGAGAAGTAGTGTATAATAATTCTAGAAAAACAGGTGGGAGCCAGAGTATGAATGATTTTAAAAATTAGACCAAGATGTTTCTATTTTATCCTAAAGGCAACAGGGAGTCATATACTTTCATTCAAGTCATCGATAAGACAACAAAGGTCTAAAAAACAGTCTTCTGCCATTTCCAAAATTTGACTAACATCCATATTGTTGTTATCACACTAATCCAATTTACTCACAAATAAGTCTTTTCTATCTCAAAGATAAAAAATACACATTATGTGAGCATACACACACACATATGCATACATACACATATATGAACATTTTATATACATGTCTACACACATAGAAGTAGCTAGCGTTGAATGTTGGGTATGGAATTAGAGAAACCTGAGTTCAAATCTAGCCTCAGACACTTATTAGTTGTATGATCTTACATAGATTTATGACCCTATAATCATTTAAACTCTGTTTGCCTCAATTTCCTTAGCTATAAAATGGGGTAATAATAGGACTTGTTCCTCAGAGTATTTATGAGGATCAAATGAGATGACCATTGTAAAAATATTTGGGAAAAGAGATTAACCTAGTGCATGGTACATAGAAGGTGCTATGAAATGCTTATGTGTGTTTGTGTGTGTGTGTGTGTGTGTGTGTGTGTGTGTATTTTGGGATGTCTATTGTCTATGCTGCTCTATCCAGTCTTACCAAGATTGGACAAATGTTATCTAGAGCACTGATTTTCAATCATTTACATACTGTTAAATTTTTGACTACATGCAGAAAACTTGACCCTAGAAGTAGAGTCATATTCCCAATCCACAAAACATGCTATCATAAAAATACATTATGAAAATTACTAAACATTGCTCTCAATCTCCAAATTTTTCTTTCTAATCACTACTTAGAACAGACACAGAGGCTATTCTGTGGTCTAGGACTCGGGAATAGATTCTTTTCTCCAGGTAGTTGAGAATCGATCACTGTATATAGAAACTCAGGTTAAATATGTAGTACTCTGAGCAGAGGTCATTCAAATGACTGCTAGAATCTCAGAATTATAAGGGACTTCAAAAACTATATCAAATCCAGTATTCTACACTAATAGGAATTCTGTCTATAACATGCCAGAATCATAATGTAACAACTTATCCTTTAAAATGTCTAATGAAAGAGAGAACTCACTAATAAGGTCATAGTCAATATCACATATTCAATTTTTGACAGCTTTAACTATCTGAAAATTCCTCCTTATATTAAATGGAAATTTGGCTCTCTGCAACATCCACTCATTGATTCTAATTTTGTCTTCCCAGAATAAATATAATTTCACTTGTAGAAGATAACCGTTCAAATATTTGAAACAGTAGTAACTATCTTTCCTATTACTTCTAGCTAAACTTTTCTCTTCTAGGCTTAATACTTCAAGTTCCTTTTACCCTCCGTCATATAACACATAAAAAACATCATGACACAATATAAAGAATACGAGATTTGGACAAAGTACCTTTTTAAAATTTTGTTTGGGGTTACACACTAGTAATCCAACATTTGACATATTAGTTCATATATTCTGGCCTCAGCATCTTCCTCTTTAAAAAAAAAAAAAGTGATTAGACCAAATAATCTCCAGGATTCTATTTTTAAATGCAATATCTTCAAGTCTCCCCTCCTCTTTGATAGCTCTTCTCTTAATATGTTCACATGTGACATTATTCCTCTCACAATTCAGGCTTTCAGATGTGGTATGACAAGTACAGAGTAAAGAGACTATCATCTACCTTTTTATAGTCACTTGGCTTTTATTAATGAAGCTTAAAACAATAACTGTAAGAGCGACATATCACACTGTTGTGTGTTGAATCACAATGAACTTATAGTCTATTGGAAATTGGAACATGTATCATCCAAATAAATATGTGAATTGCTGATAAAGCAATGTTATCCTAATCCTGTACTTTTGCAGATGACATTTTCACTGCAAGTGTAGGTTTATAATAATTTCTAATAAACATTATGTTGTTAAATTTGATCAATTTTTCTAGGTTGTCAATATTTTTCATAGATAGTAATGTTTTTCACCAAGCATTTCAATTATTTCACCTTCCCACATTTCTGTAATTTATACATTCATTAATATGAATATGAATGAATGAATTTGGCTTTATTCTATCCATTAAATGGTGAACAAAACTGGCCAAGGACCAAACCGTGTAACAAGTATAGAAAACTTATTAGGGATACTTTAAAGGGAATTCCTGTATTGGATTGGATCTTGGGCTATATAATTTTGAGACTATGATTACATAAAATAAGAAAGAGGATCCCCAATAAGTCGATACACAATCTTTTTTATAAAGATGTTTCTCTAAATTTCTGTATCATCACATACATAATTTACATAATTTCAAGTCTAGCTTTCCCACTCTGATTTCTCCATCTAGATCTACTACCCAGAAGAGAGCTAGAAAGTGCAGTATTTTAGAAGTAATTAAATTCTGAAAGTATTCAACAGCCTAAAATGTGGCCCTAAACAAAATACAAAAGAACACATCTGCATATCCTAACCATCCTTCAAATTCTTTTATACTGTAATACTGTCACTTGTATTAAATATAGGAACAACATGAAGGTTCATGCAGTGCATGTGGTTCTTTCCTCTTTGGTTTTAAGTAGTTTCCTTTAGATAAAAAGTCATAAGTTAAACTAGAATGTCTCTGAACCCCTAGTTAGGGACATTACTAATGTTTAGGAAAATGTTGGGGTTTCTTTGCAAATTATAATTGTATCTTTCCTTAGTGAATTCATAGCCTTATTGACATTGAGGCGAAGTCCAGTTTAATAAAATGTTTGAATAACAAACTAGTAAATTATAGTGTCTATGCACCAAAGGCACTTGTTGGGGAAGAAGTATAAAAAGTAGTAGTTTTACTGGAATTTCCCTCAGTCCAACTTTTCTGCTCTAAGAAGCCTGTATGGCAGATGACCCTTTCTCATATCTCCTTTCTCTACCATAACTCAGTCTTATCACTATAACTCAGAGATATGCTTTAATATTTTCTTCTGAGCATCATTTCTGATGAACCTTCTCAGTTTTTCAGAACTCACTTGGCAGGATGAAGTCTGTCAGCCATTTGGAACAGATTTTCTTTCTGTTATAATTTTTTCTTAAATAATAACTTTTTTTTCAAAATACATGTAAAGTTACTGTTCAAGATTCCCTTGCAAAACATTGCATTTCATTTTTCCCTCCTTTTCCCTACTCCAGACAGCAAGTAATATGATATAATTTTCACTTTATTAAATGGTTTTCAAAGATATGCACAACACTGTCTAATTTGGGCATCTTATCACTTACAAGGGAGTTGAATAAATCAATTATCTCACCCTTATGTAAAAAAAAAAAAAGTTTCTTTGCAATATTAATCTTAGAGAACTACAAACCACAAAATGGCAAAAGGAAATTCTTGAAATTACTACAAGACCTAATTTGACCACTATTTCTATGAAAAATGTGTGAATATAAAGCTTGACAAATTCCCATAGGAAAAAAGGATCAGAATTCCCGTGCGGAACAAAATACACTATAGGTTATTTGAGGGGAATATACATACAGATCCAGACAAAAGGGCTGTAGAAAATTTGAAAGAGGAAGAAGGTACACTTCTAGCCTAGAAATCAGGGAAAATATTATAGAGGACCCTTGTAACCTTCTTGAAGGGTAATTTCTAATATTCTATACATTACCTAGTATAATTATTTGGACAGAGTACAAGTTTAGTAAATCATTAATTAATTGGCTTGAATTAATTTGCTAGAACTTTTCGTTTAGAAGTACAGAAGGAAGTATGCAAAACACACTGGTTTTCTTAAATATTTGTAACTTGAATAATAATACTAGTGGATTGTCAAAACAAAGACAAAGACTGATAGGGGAGAGCAAAGCACCCCGCCCACTGGAAAAAAATGCAACTAAGAAGTATTGCAGGGGTCTTTTTTCACTGTGGGGGGATGGAGTGTGAAAGTATAGATTCAGTTATTAAAATCATTGGAGCTAATAATTACAGTGGTTAAAATAATCTAATTATCAGAGTCACTAACCTCAAACTAATCACAACAATTGGATTTATGCATTTTTAAATTCTCCCTTGGATTAAAAAAATATTCCTTGGATACTTAGATTAAATGGATTTATTGATTTTCTAATATTCATTAATAAGTGTGGTAAAGGCAGGATTGGACAATGTTCCATGAACTGAATATTTTTAAATGATCTCAATTGAATAGCCAAATATCAATCCCATAGTGTCATATAACAACTATATCTGGAATTATAATAAAGGTGATATACAACATGCCATATTCAGAAGCTCAATCTTAGAATGTTTTTCCTTCCAAAAACATCAGCTATCACAAGCATGTGTTAGCCATATGATTTGTCTAAAGAAATTTTTTATTGGATTATAAGTTGGGGAGTTAGTGTATGATATGACCAAAGACTGCCCATCTATAAGCAATAGCATGAAAAAACATAAAAAGTATAAATAAACAGAAAAGGAGATTGCCCAATCATGTCGTGAGAAGGATAGACTACAGATGGATAGTCCAAATGTTATGCTGATGCTCTCAAGATATTAAGAGAACTATAGGAAGTCTCCAGAATATTAAATGCATTCTCTCTGGCACATAATTTTTATTTGGGAGAGATGTGAGAGGTCGTGAAGAATGGGGAAATGGTCTGGTCCTCTAACTGGTTGGTCATCAATGAATTTTCTTTAGGTGACTTACAGAATGACATATGAACACACAAAAATTGAGAAGACATAGTACAGATCCTCTGAAGTATCAGTATTATGAGATGGAAATAGCCCTTCCTAAACAAACAAAAGCTATCAGGGAAAAATTGAAACCAGTTATATGCATGCATGGATCTATGCAAAACATTTTTGAATTTATTAACTCTGCCAATTATATTTATATTATTCTTCCCAAAATACAAATATATTCTTCAACATCTGAGACACAGGCAGTAACTCTCATAACCATCTTTGGAGATATGTGAAAGAAAAATAAGATAATGACACTTATTGTTTCAAGAATTTCATATATTAAGAATTCTTATCTAATATTTGAACCAATAATCACACATTGTGTTTATTTTAAAAATAAAAGTTGAGGTACATGATGCACTCACACTTCTGGGGTATAAATATATTAAAATAGATGTTTTTTCTTCTATTAATGTTGAAAAAGAAGCAATATAATAATGTTGATGAAGATTATGCCATTTCAGGTTAATCTGTACATATAGCAGGTGAGAAATTATCATTATGATGAATTTAGACCCAGTGGTTGAAATCTAAGGCAACATAAGTGAGAGGACTCCAAAAGAATCCAGCAATGTCATTTTTACTGTTGTAAGGAACCAAGCCAAGGAGTTTAGTAAATCATTAATTAATTGGCTTGAATTAATTTGCTAGGACTTTTCATTTAGAAGTACAGAAGGAAGTATGCAAAGAACATCATTGTACAGTTAATGTGGCTTTGTAGTAGTTATGATCTTTTCCTTAAAGATTTGCCCTATATATCAGGTAATTGAGTCTAAGTGGCATAGTGGATAGAGTGTGAGGTTTGTAATAAAAGAAAAAAAAAAACTTTCCTAAATTTCCATCTTTCCAAGTTTGAATCTGACCTCAGACACTTAATAGCTTTTGACTCTAGGCATGTCACTTAACCCTGTTTGCCTTAGTTTCATCACCTTAAAATGTACTGAAGAAGGAAATGGCAAACCACTTCAATATCTTGGCTAAGAAAACCCCACATGGGGTCGCAAAGATTTGAATATAAATGAAATAACTGAAAAACAAGTAAGGTAGCTGAAAAGATTACAAAAACATAGAACTCTCAGATTTTGAAATGCATGTTAAGCCATATTCAACTAAAGAGAGATTTAAAATATTGAAATCAACAACTTTATTAAAGGAATGAGATTTATGTATAAAATTAAGTTCTATTTTTTATGAAGGGTGATCATATAAATAATGAAGAAACCAAAAATTATTTTAGACACAGAAAATAATTCTTTGGCTGGAAATGTGATTGGAAAGACATGACATTTTCTATTGAATTGTTATTTTTATTTTTTTTTCCATAGAAGACAGAGATTTCTAAACACTTCTTGAGAGAGAGAGAAACATGGTTCAAGTGGTCTCTTTTTTATCTTTTGTTAATTTGTTACAGCTTTGACTCTGAAAAAATATAAAAGGAAAAGAGTCAGTTAGATAGACAAAGAGAGAGAGAGAGAGAGAGAGAGATTGTAAATTACTGGTATCCCATTTACAAAGTCTATTTTTTGGAGAAAAAAAATTATAAGACTACTTATATGCTTGCTTATATATTTAATTAGTCAATTATATTTTCAAATTTTATAATTCTAAACAATAATTATATTTAAAATGCATGATATGTGGGTTGATAGAGTTGAAGAAAATATAAATTTGTCCTAAGAATCTTGATTGTAATTTTGCATTTAAACCAAATAAGTGTGTTTATTTCTCTCTAAACAGTGTTTACATTTATATTAACACACATTGTTCTGAATTATAGTCATCTGGGTACATATCTAATGCCTGATACTAAACAGTAATTCTTTGAGGAGAATTATACTATTTTAATGATAGTAAGGATCAGTAAATATTCAACATTTTTGGAATATAGAATTGAGATCTGATAGGTACATTATATATATTGTTTAGTCAGACCTTTTCTTTTCCCATGTAATGAAACTGAGAGCCAGACAGTTAAAGTGACTTTCCCAAAAATCACATGAGAGTTCAGATTTAAACGCAGGATCTCTGGTTATAAAGCTACTACTCTTTTGAATTAATTGATTGGCTGAATTAATTAATTAGTGAATACTTCTTTAATACTATTTAGGTCCCTATTATGTACAGAGCCTTTTGTTTAGTTGTGTACAACTCTTCATTACCCCATTTGGGGTTTTCTTGGCAGACATACTGGAATGATTAGACAGCTCATTTTATAGATGAAGGAACTGAGGCAAATAGGGTTAAAGAACTTGCCCAGGACACAACTAGTAAATGTCTGAGCCCAAATTTGAATTCATAAAAATGAGGCCCCATGATTCTAAATCCAGTGCTCAATCTATTGCATCACCAATCTGTCTTTACAGAACACTTTATGGGCACCAAAAAGGAACAAAATTTAGTTAAGATAGATTATCCCTCAAAGGAGTTTAATACTATGGTGAAAGAACATAAGACATAGATAGTTATTTAACCTTCATTTGCCTCAGTTTCTATCTCTATAAAATACAAACAATAATAGAACTCTTCAGGGTTGTTTTGAGGATCAAATGAGATAATATTTGTAATGAATTTTGAAAATCTTAAAACTCTGTAGAGGCTCTAGCACATACATGGTTATGTAGAAGTAGCATTAGCAACAGTAGCAACACAGATGGAAATTAGATTTCAAAGGGGATTATCAATGGTAAAAAATAAAAGTATATAAACATCAATTTGCATTGTTTTGTAGCTTGTGGTTACATTCAAGTCCCTTTCTCCAATATGCCCCAGATCGAATTTGTTATGGAAAGGGGAATTCTGCTAGCACTGATACTTTTTGCCTGATGTTCTCTCAAACTATATCATCATTGTTCAAAGCCTTACCATCCACTGACGTCAAGATAAAGAAGAAATGAAAAGTACTTCCTTTCCCCCATTCTTTGGATTTCTTTAATGTTTGATGTTAGAATATTCCAATATTAACTTAACAAAAATCATTGTCAAGGCATACACATTTTCTGTAGGCATGTGAGAAATGTCTCCCTTGAAATTAAATGATGGTCAAGCCTGGAGGTTTCCTCAGCTATAGATCAAAACCCCCCATAAACTCCTTGTTACATCCTATTAATTATAAAGCTATCTTCAAGGATCCCTGAAATAGTTGCTATCTAGATCTCTGCTGTATATCTTAAAGATTAATCCTTCCACAGCTCATACTTCTCAGCATTGGCATTCATATGTTCTTTGTAACAGTTTAATAAATATGTTGCTTATTAATAAGACTATGCAATAATTCATATAACAATAATGCTGCAATTTTTGCGTTTATAGCTAGCAAATTGATTTTATATTCATTAACTTATTTGATTCACAATCTTGTCTGGTAGAAAGGACAGAGATTATTCCTTCTATTTTTAAAATAGATTATAAAATCAACACAGAAAGGCTATTGGACTTGTACTTGGACAGAAAGCTGATAAATTATGGAACCATGATTAGAATTCAGTCTTCTGACCCTAGATCTTGAGTTCTTTTCACTCTTCTCTTTTGCCTTCAAGGTTAATTCTGGGAAGCAAAAGAAATATAGGCTAGAGACTATATACCCTGAAAGAGTATACAATTTTTGGTAAAAAAAAAAAAAAAAAAAAAAAAAAAGACCAAAGTTACATAACTGAAACAATTAGAAAATAGTAGAAGAATCAATATAATAATAGCTACATGGTACAGTGGATAGAACATTGACTCTTGAGTTAAGAACACCTGAACTCAAATCTGCCCTTAGAGACAACTATTAGCTATATGGTCTTAGCAAATCACTAAACTCTATTTGCCTCAATTTCCTTATCTATAAAAGGAGCTGGAGAAGAAATAGAAAACCATTCCAGTACTTTTACCAAAAAAACTGCACATGGGATCATGACAGGACTGAAAAAAACTGACCAACAACTAAAATCTAGATGAAATTCTAAGCTTTCTAAGGTACTTTGCATAAATCTTCTTTGATTCTCAGAACAACATTGTGAAGTAGATTCCTTCATTACCCCTGAGGTGCAGATAAGGAATATGAGGCAGAAATTAAGTGACTAAATCAAGATCTTACAGCCATCTGAGGGATATTCAAAACTCTGTTTTCTTGATTCCAAGGTTAATAATGTTGTTACTGCAGGACCTTGCTACCCTATTATCCATCTAGTTTTTCATGAAATTTTCCTATTTCTTCTTCTGAAAAAAAAAAAAGTTGGTTTCATAGTGCTCTATTTGATTAGATCATTAGATCCTTTATGGATAATGTGCAATGAAATAATCAACTCTATTCTGAACATGATTTTTGCTGCCTTTGGATATTTCATACAACCTAGTTTATCAATACCTTAAATTCTCTTTTTGAGTAAAATCCACAAGGTATGTGATTGGGACTAATATTTACCACTATTCCCCTGACTTAGCTTCTCCTCTACCCTGAGGGGACAACCTACATCATAAAAATAGTATCACACCTCTCCTCTTTCTCAGTCTTTGACAGGGATTAACTTTCTCTCAAAGGAGATAAAGCTGTCTCTGGGATTTTATTAACCCTGGCTTTCCTAATGCAGCTTCCTAATCATCTAGGCCATGAAAACTTCCAGCCATTTGGATTCTAGGCCTCTCAGATTTAGTGGGTTGCTGAAGCCATAAAAATCAGTATACCCTAATTAATCTGATGACCAAATTAATTAACTGGTGAAACTAAGCCTTCCCCCATGTTAAATCTTATAAGAATTGTTGGGCTACTTGAAAGTTATGATCAAAAAGAGTATTTAGACACAATATTACAAGAAATTATTAAAGAAAAACTTCTCTGAAATTTTGGGACAAAAGGGTAAAGTAGAAATAGAAAAAAAAATCTAATATTTACCACCTGAAAGAAAGCCTGGGAAGAAAACATACAAGAATGTAATAGCCAAGTTTTAAAATTTCTAGGTAAAGGAGAAAATGTTGCAAGCAACAAGAAAAAGAAGTGTGCAATTGAAATCAGCATTTCATAAGACCAAATAGCTTCTACACTAAACGAGTATAGGTCTTTGAACATTATATTTAGAAGAGTGAAAGAGTAAGCATTTCAAGCAAAAATAAATTATCCAGAAAAAAAAATGAATATAATCCTGAATCAAAAAAACTTTCAGATATTTGTGAAAAAAAATACCAGAACCCAGTGGAAAATTCAGTTTAATTCAGTATAAAAGATTCAGAAGAAATATAAGGAAAACATTAAAGACTAATTATAAGGGATTTATTATGGTTAAACTGTTTTCTTATATATGAAAATGTTATCAGTATTCTTAAGACTATCATCATTACTAGGGTAGTTTGAAAGAAAGGTTGGGGTTGAATATGAAAGAATAATTCTTTAAAAAAAAATATTTGCATAGGAAAAGGTAAAAATGAGCAATTATCTTTTTTTTTCCTCCCTGAGGTAATTGAGGTTAAGTGACTTGCCCAGGATCACACAACCAGGAAATATTAAATGTCTGAGACTATATTTGAACTCCCCTGGTTTCTGGGCTGATGCTCTATCCACTACACCAACTAGCTGCCTGACCAGTAATTATCTTATAAAAATGGAATATGAAAAGGAAAGACTGATAGAGGAACAGATGGGGTGGGAGACTAGTTGTATTAGGACCTTACTCTCATTGGACCTGGATTAAAAAGGGAACAACATATACATTTAAAACAACAAAAGCCTTCTAAACTTATAAAGAAATAAGAGGGGCAGGATAAGAGAGGGTGTGTAGACAGATTTAAGAGAATATGAGGAGAAGATAAGGAAGAGACTTTTGAATGGGTGTATAGAAAAAGGAATAAGAGGGCATGGGGGGGGGGAGAACAAGGTAATACGGATAACATGAACAGAGAGACTATTTAAATTGACTTCTTCAAGTTACACAGATAGTAAGTAGTGGAATCAGGATTTAAACCCAATTCTTTTGATGCTAAATCTAATATGGTACCCACCACAGTAAGATGTCTTCTTATGTTACTTATTTACATATCATATTTGTTTTCTTTTCATCTTTGTATCCAGTGTTGTATACATTCTTAGTAATTGAATTCAAAAGCATATATAACATTCTTCTGATTTTGCCTTTTGCTAATACAATGTATTAGTTAGCTACACTCTTGCAGTGTTCATATAGTTTCCTTGATTCTAAAAGATTAAGGGAATACTATTTAGAATGTTATTTAGAATAAATCCAATAGCCCCCAAAGAAGCGTTAAGAAAAAAAAGAAAGCAGCCATCTGGGTAAGTTGCAAATTAAGACTTAAAAAAAACTCAGCCCCATTGATAGATGACAGGCAATTCTTTGCATGTCTGATGTTCAGTAATTGTCTTAGTACGTTTTCTAAATATTCACTTATTACTGTTGCAGTCTAGATTTTCTTTTCCCCCATTGGGCTGGAAGGATCATATTCAAAAGGGTTATGTCATGGGCTGGAATAAGATGATTCAAAATTGGATTCTGGTTCTTAGCTAAGCTGATTACAGCTTTTCTGGCTTAAAATGTTTTTATCTCTTTTAACTTCAGAGCAGATTGCATCAGTCTGTAAGTACATGTACCAACATTGGAGATGTTCATTGCTGGACTATAATTCTTTTCACATGCCCTCTTTTTGTGACAGAGCTATGGTTTGTATTTTCATTATAACCTTGATTGTATTGAGTCTGATCTTCCCAAAGTCATTAGCTTGCATTGAGAGGAGAACAACAACAGCAATTTTAAATAAAGAAAATTTCAGAGTTAGGCCATGGATTATAAATAGATACCACATTGTATGCTATTTTGCACAAGTAATCATCAGAATAAAGTTAAAATGGCTCCATTTCTTAAAGTAGGTCCTCATTATTGCATCCTCCTTTTACAAAGATTTAATTCATTCACAAAACATGGATAGAGAACTCTTTGTTTTATTTTTCTCTGTAGTACAAAGAACTGTAATGATTGATCATTTTAAAGTGGAACAAAACAGGAAATTTTTAAAGGGCTAAAGTTCTCCCCCTAACTACATACACATTCAATAATGTGTATAAATATATATGACCATATAATACAGAAATACATATTCAAAATCAGTATATCATGTTCTTTGATAAGGATGATGCCATTTAGCCTTTTACCCGAATGAAAGGACCCAAAGTCCTTTGATAAAGCTTTTGATAAGATTTCATTGTAAAGTGATACATCTTTTCTTTCTTTCCTTCCATGTCTTTTAAAATTTTTATTTAACTTTTAATTTGTAGAACATAATAATCATTTCTTGAAACTATGAATCTATTATATATAATAATAATATAACTAATTAATAATATAACTAAGAACTCTTTCTCAATCTTCCAATCGATCCCTTTCCACATAAATGTCTCTATTTGTGTTCTCAAATCCAATCCTTTCTTCATCCTCTGGGATCTGGCACCATGAATTACTCTCTCTTTTAATACCTTAAGCAGATCCCTCTTCATTATTTCCTACCCCCTGCCTATAAATATCCTCAAGAAGTTATCCCATTAAAAAAATGAAACAAACAAATGAACAATTAAAAAAAAGTTTTCCCTCAATCAATCCTGTCATGTGTAAGTACTCTTATCTTTACAAAAAAAATTTTTTTTCAAAGAACAGTCCACAGTGGAGTACTGAAATGTTCTTCTTTTTTTTTTTTTTTTTAATGCTTCTTAACTCAGCAAAATCTAGCTTCTCTTTTCTATTCCAATCCAAAATCTATAATCTTCTGATTTTATGAATCAAAATTGGTCTCCAAGTTTCCAAATTCTCTCATCTCCCTTATGTTCCTCATGCAGCTGCCAGAATAATCTAATACAAAGGTTAGACTATGCCATGTTCAAAAGCATATCTATTAAAGAGAAGACAAAATATAAATTGTGTTGCCTATATGTTGAGGGCTTCCAAAATACAGTTTCAATTGAGTTTCTTAATCATTATTCTATTGCTGCCAAACCAGATTGCTAGCTGTACTGGATTGAATCTCCTTTACCAGAATATTCGTTGTTGTTTGTAAGTCAACAACACTTGTTAATTATGCTCTGAGAGGGGGTTTCTGTAAGTGACTGTAAATAATCCTGTACCCGTTATAAAAACAAACAAAAACACAAAAAGAAATTTTTACCAAGGAAAAGGAGTAATACAACTTTCTACCCTCCCATTCATTATTGGTTAAATAATAGACACAGATTGAATAGTTCCAAATTGCTTGATTTTATAAGGTATAACTTATTAATTGGTCACACATATGAAATAAACATTTTTCAAATTAAAGTGTCTCTAGCTTTTCAGACAAAAGTAACCATGTGGATATAAGTACATATTAGAATACCAATCCAGATCTGTTTTAACAATATGGTGAAGGGCTTGAAGTCAGAAGACATGTGTTGAAGTCTTGGCTCCAACAGTACCTAGTTATGCAATGCTGGCATTTTATCTCTATGATCTATGGGCAGCTAGATGGTACAGTAGATAGAGTTATCAGCCTTGGTCTCAGGAGTACTTGAGTTCAAATCTGGCCTCAAACACTTAATACTTTCTAGCTATGTGTGCCTGGGCAAGTCACACAACCCCAATTGCCTTGCCAAAAAAACAAAAAAACAAAAAACAAAAAAAAAACAAGCAGCTTGGTTTCAGTTTCATCCTCTATAAAATGGAGCTGATATTATTTTTGTATCACCTATTTCACAAAATGTTGTGAGAAAATAACTAAGTTTTGATGAATTGTAAATGAATATTGTTTCAAATAATTATTTTTTCGATTGAAATTTTATATTTTATATATGTATAAAATAGTTGATCTCTTTAAAAAATTTTCCAACTTCCCCTTAAACTGAAATGTTACTAAGTAATAAAATAATAAAGTAGAATGAATACATGGAGTAAATAAATAATAAAATGGGAGAAACTTTCATGTTTCCTATTTTAAATACATTTTTAATTTATTTGCCCTTTACAAAAATTAACTTGCAATTTGTTGTGATTTAGAAGCAACAAATTTTCTACTCCACTTCTTGAATTCTGTTCTTTACTTCTACTGAACTATTTCTTTTCTACAAAGATTTTTGCAGCTATGAAACATACAATCTGGAAAAAAATTCTTAATTGTGTCCTGAAAATTCATCTGTCTTCTTGTTGGACTGAACTTAAGATATCACTGTTTGCTGAAAGCATAAGGCAGTTTATCAAACAATATTTTGGAATTTGAGGAAAGGGAGTAATTTCCCATAGTGAAAGAAATTTGGTCCAGAAATGAATTCACCATGCTGGCTTTGTTAAGATAGTGTTTGGCTGAATTCATTTGGGAGCCTCCATGGGTAGTAAATTTAATTATTCCAGCTTTATACCTTCCAGGATATCTACTGTGTTGGATAATGTTCTGTTATCTTTGATCAAAGAGGAACAATATCCTTCATCAGACTAAGGTACTTTCATAGTTTTTAAGGATCCTATCTTTTACAAAAATTTCCTTGACATACACTTCCCATTGATAATAGGATCCAGACTTGGATTTTGCCAAAAAATTATGAATCTTTCTTTTTATTATCTTTTTCCCAGTTCTAAACTGTGTAAATATGCTTACTTAGAAATAGTGAAAATCATTTCCTGAAGGGAAGAGAGAGCTGGATTTCAGTGGAAAGAGCCCCAGCTTTGGAGTCAGAAGAATTGGGTTCAAGTCTTAATTCCACCACTTACTAATTATGACTAGAGAATATAATTTATAATCTGTGAAACTTCCTTTTTGTGAAGTAGGATCAATAATATAGCATTAGATGCCACATAAGGTCATCTTATGAATCAAATGAAATAATATACCAAGGTACTAAATTACACTGCTACTATATTTCATTTTATTTGTGCCTCTAAATAAACAATCTTCCAGGATATTAGAAATGAGAGAGTAAGAAGTCAAAGATGAAGTCCTTGTAGATTTTATGAATTATAAGTCAAAGGTCAGTGGGGTAAAGAACAAGAATTGGTTTTGTTTTTGCCTCTTCTTCAATTTTCTTGAAAATTATAACTTTTAAATTCTCAGATTGTAACATAAATAGTATAATTGGGATAATGATTTTATGAAGTCATGACAGTATCATGTGCTCCTGGTAGCTCAGATTAGGATGGTAATACTCATAAGTCTCAGTCCCTTCCAAGACAATCGGTCTGAGAAAATAGGGCATTACATAGAGAGGATGATTAGATTGAACTCTCATGATATATTTTATAAAACTACTGTCTCTATATGAGTAAGTGGTTCTATATTTGGAGATATGACAGGATCTTTGACTTTATTCTCACCTTTGTCAATCTATATCTCTAAATAAGAAGGATGAATATTAGATCTAGTGGGTGCAACTTTGTCTTCAATTCTCAGAAAAAAAAAAATTGAAGATCAGGTAATAGTGATGCTAGCAAATGGGAGATCATTCTTTCTAAACCTTTTTTCCCCCTGTAATCTGAGTAGATATAATTAGTGGGAAGACCATGCTAATTATTCCTTCCTTTCTCATCCTAATGAGTGAATAGTAGCAGTAGGTACATCATTTTTTTTTTTTTTTTGCCTTTTTCTTAAGGATAGATAAGGCAGGTAGGATGCTGCTAGAGCCAGGTCCCACCTAGAATAGGCCTACTTTATTGCCTCTTTTTTGCTTATTTTTGGTGGCTGCCAAAAGACATCAACTTTCATCAGCCTTTCTCCCTCTCTTCCTCTTTCTTTACATCTGTATCTTTACCTAGTTTCACTGATAATATCTAGATTTAGCAACTAGTACTAGGATTCAGATGATAATTGTAATAATAGCTTACAATTTTATAGCATTTCAAAGTCTATAAACACTTTTTTTTGCAACAACTTTGTAAGGTAAATAGTCTAAGTATTATTATGATCATTTCATAAATGAGGAAATTGAAACTCAGAGAGAAAGGAAATGACATGTCCAAGAATATATGATTTCAGAAATGCCTTTCTTCTAGTTCTCTTCCTATTTCTGGTATCTCACCTTATTCCTAACTACTTAAGGTAGATAGATGGTCCTCAAGGTATGTTCTTTACCCTCTTATTGACACAATCTCCTTTGTCAGTCTCAACTATTACTACACATTCAAATGGTATCTGAATTTTGCTGACTTCCAGAGGTTTAACTCTAGCGTTTCTAGCGTTGATCATTTTTGGAACTCAAAACCCACAAGTATCATGGAGCTCTCAACACAGTTTCAGATGCCTGTCACTTCAAACTCAAAATGCATTGCTTTTGATCTTTGTTCCTGACAGGTCAATGGTTTGACTGTGTACTGAGAACTGACTTAGAAATTACTCCTCCATGTGTACCAGTTGATTCTTATTAAGATAGAGCCCATTTTATTTTTGTCACTCACTATTTTCATTCTTCACGAGTCTTTTCAAAGAAAGTATAGATGAGATGTACAGTGAAGCTTCTTTTAAACCTTATAAATAATTGTGCTTGTACTTCTCTCTTTGTCTCTGTCTCTGTGTTTCTGTCTCTGTCAGTGTCTTTGTCTATTTGTCTCTTTTTGTATGTGTTCTGTTTGTGTGAATGTGTATCTGTGTGTCTCTGTCTCTGTCTCTCAAGTTTCTGTATTATGTTTCTCTACAGTTCTTGCAATTCTCTCCAATGCCTGTTTTTGCACTTGTTCATTTAATTTGGGAGTCCTAGAGTTCTACATCTAATATCTCTATGCCATCTTTTCCTGTGACAATTCCTTCCTTCTTCTTCCCTCCATCTCTCTCTCTCTCCCTCCCTCCCTTTCTTCTTTCCCTTCTCTCCTATCCATCCATTCTTCCTTCCTTCCTTTCCTCCCTCTTTCCCTCCCTCCTTCCCTCCTTTCTTCCTTCCTTTCTTCATCCCTCTCTTCTTTCCTTCATTCCTTCCCTTTCCTTCTTTACTCTCCTTATTTCTTCCTCCCTTCTCCTCCCTCTCCCTTCTCCCTCTTTTCCTCCCTTTCTCATGTCCCTCTCTCTCTCTTCTCTCTTTCTTCCTCCCTCCCTTCATTTCTCTTTCTTTTTTCTCTTTGTCTTTTCTTCCTTCCTTCCTTCCTGTCTCTGTGTTTCTGTCTCTTTCAGTGTCTTTGTCTCTGTCTCTTTTTGTGTGTTTCTATGTCTGTGTGTCTGTGTGACTCTGTCTGTCTTCAACCCTCTCTTCCTTCCTTTTTTTATTTTCTTTTCAGTTTTTTTATAAACACTATAAGAGAAGAAACATCTCATAAAATAATATTTCCTGTTTCCTTTAGACATATAGATAGAATGCTGTTACCTTGATCTGGAGTCAAGGAATCTGAGTAAAAAATTTTCTTTCTGCTAAATACTGGTTCTGTCACCTTGGGCATGCTATTGTTTCTGAGTTTGAATTTCATATCTATAAAAAGGACCCAGGATTGTATGGACTCTTTCAGTTCCAAATCTAATGAATTCTATGTATAAAATCATACATATTTTTTGCTAAATTTGGCTAAATCTTCCCTTCTTTCTGACTTCATTATTTTTCTCTCTGGCTAAGATAATTTTCCCTATTTTTACCTATTCATAACCTTGTGATAATGCTGGATTATTTTCTCTTCCTTGTCATTAATGATAGTTTAGTGAGACTACTTCTGGAACATGATGATGACAGTGAGTGATGGTCCACTAATTACCAGCCACACACACTATTATAATAGACTGCTTATACAACTAAGTTCATTTTTACCTTCACACAATCCAGATTCATCTTGCTGCCTGAGTAATATTTGGTCATATTATTCAAAGGGTCATATATTTAGATCTGGGAAGAGTTTAAGACAACCTCATCTAAGCTTTTTATTTTAGAGATGAGAAAACTGAGGCCTCGAGAGGTAATGTGATTTGTTATCCAAGTCACATAAATAATGAATGATAGAGCTGGAATTTGAAGCCAAGTTTTCTCATTTTAAAATCCAATGCACTTTTTACTATTTTTCTGCTCAAAAATCTTTTCTGGATATTTGCTTACTCCCAAGAAAAGTTCAAACTCTTTGGATATTCAAATCTCTCCACAATCTACTTCTATTCTACCTTTCTAGACTTCTCTCTTATTACTTCTTTGTACTTTATGCTTCATTCAAACTTCACCACTTCCTACCCCTCCTGTGCTCCCATTCCCCACTGATCCCACTCCCGACTGATATTCCTCAGACTGTCCTCCACATCTGCAAGGCTTTTTCTCCTCTTCTTTGCTTATTGAAATCTTACTCAGCATTTAAAGCCTAAATGAACTGCTACTTCCTCCATGAAAACTCCCTTGAACCCCAAGGATCGCACCATTCTAGACTCTAGTAAGACTTTTCTAAGATACTTGTTAAGTATTCTACATGTTTTGTAGTAGTGGATCCTATGTTTTCTCTATATAAGTACCAAAAGTTAAGAGACTATGTCCTTTCTAAGATTTGTATATTACTTAGTACCCAACAAGGTATTTGATGACATTTTTGCTCACTTAACCAATCCCACCCAAATCTATCCTATCTTTTTGACTATCCAGAGTCTTACATCTTGGTCTCTGATAGAAATGACTTCAAAGCCATCATGGGAAGAAAGCAAAAATAATTGTGATGGAATCCTAATTAAGGAAGAACATGTGATATTAATTTATGTGTTAGACAGAAAGCCTTAGAAACATAAATAGCTTCTGATCTAAGTATGGTTATGATAGAAGGAACAGATTGGGCAGCACCTTGAGAAGGAAAAAAATCATCTTTAATATCAGTGTGCTTAGTTTGAAAATACATATACTCTGCCTAATAATGTATCCCTCTGTGCCAATATGTTGCAGTAAGTAGTTATCACTTCTCTCTCAGTCTCTTTGTGTGTGTGTGTATGTGTGTGTGTGTGTGTTTCTTTGAATGTTTATCTGTCTGTCTCTGTCTCTCTCTCAGTTATAAGGATCATCATCTTGCCTTCATTTGCTAAAATAACAATTTTCAATTAAGGTTTCATTAGAATGCATTCTTATGAGAATTTATTTCATTAGAATGTATTCTTATAAGAATTAAACTCTAAAAACTGAGTGTTTTACTGATTTGAAAAGTATTTTACACTCCTGTGATTATCGACTGTAATGTTCTCTTCTCTAAAATATAATGTTCTCTGGAAGTAGATTTCTTGGGGAGCTTCTGGAGGCAGCCTTAGTTTCAGTCCAAAGTAATAATCACCTCAAATTCAGCCAGCTGTTAAAGTCCAATCCTTTATTGCCTCTTCCAAAATAGCCCAGTTAACTTTCTTAGAGGCCTATCTCTCTCCTTGGTTCCAAGAGCTCTTGCCACTAGTCCTTTGTCTCTTCCAGCTTCTGCCTTCAGCTCCCTCCAAATCCAAAGCCTACAGACAGCACAAAAGTGGGAAATGGAATGATTCTGGCTCCTCCTCCCAGAGTGGGCTTGTGGGCTTCTGACTTGTGAATCTCCCCAAGTCAATCTTAGTTGAGGTTCCTAGCTTATATATGCTCTCTAAAGGTGTGAATCCTAATAGGTGAACTAATGTGTGAACTCTCTTAAAGGTGTGAACTAAGTACATAAGCATTATTTCTATCAATTCCAGTGACTTAGCACCTTGTTTCAAGTTCTGGCCCATAACAATTGACATGGAATAGACTCTTTTGCACAACTTTGTGGAAGGTCTGAGAAGAGCTAAATCACCTAATGATTAGTCAAGTTTTACACCTTCAAGGGAGGAATCAGGTCACCTGTAAGTATTCTCCATAAACAATGATGTGGAGGGTAAAAATAACTGTTGTCAAGAACAGGACAAGTTGTTTTTATAGCCAGAAATTCTAACACGAGACCTGGGGAATGCAAGAAGTTCAAACTTAAGTATTAGAAAATAAATTCTGAGTTCATTTAACCTTTTAGCATTCTTCTTTTTTCCTTCTTTGGCAATTGAGGTTAAGGGAGTTACCCCGGGTCATAGTTAGAAAGTGTCTGAAGTCCTGCTGACTCCAGGACTGATATGCTATCCACTCTACCACTTAGCCACCCTTTGGAGCATTCTTAGTAAGTAGATACAGTCAACACAGTTAGTTTACAAAATTGGATATTACAATGGAAGAGAAAATAAACATCAAAATAAAGTCATACTTAAATCAGAACTTAAAATTGGAAGAGACCTTTGAAATCAACTTAGTCTGATGCTCACATTTTATAGATGAAGATACTGAGAGATTAAATGACTTGCCCAATGCCATAGAAATCTACTCCCTTGATCCCAAACTTAAAACTCTTTCCACTACACCAATTCCTTTTCAATGTTTATAAAAGATGAACAAGTTGACCTAAATCCAGGTCAATGTAGGCACCCTGACACAATGTTTTGAAAAAATAAGATTTTTTTTTTGGAGTGTTCTCTTCCAAGTACTCTTTAAGCCTAACATTATTCTATTAATGAAATCTGAAAAGATTGCCACCTAAGGAGGTTTTTAAATACTTATTTTACTACTCTGATATAATTTAAAAGACATGAAAAGATTTTAAAAATATCAATTGTAATTATTTGCACTACTATGCTAAAGACAAAAAAGTTTACTGATTTAATACTAGGCAAAGAGTTTAGCAAAGAAAATTCCAAATATTTAAACTATTTAAATAAAAGAATATATTTCCCCATATTTTTGCCCTAAATTCAATTGATCCTTAAACATAAAAAAGGTCATAAAAAATCACAGAATTGAGGTGGACATCACATATAGTCTTCTAGATTACATAATTCTACCTGTGCCTGAAGAGAAATCCCAACTACATCCAAATGAATACTCAGTCTCTATTTGCTGAGTTGGCACAATCCACTTTATTTTTAGGGGGATTTTAGGGGCAATCTTTATATGTCAACCAAGTCTGTCCTTTTTCTTATTATTACTTCGTATTATACCTAGAACAAATCTAATCTCTCTTACAAATGGTAGCTTCCAATGACAACACTTGCAGAAATAAAACATGTACCTTAAACCTTTTCTTCTCTGAGCTAAGCTATCCTTAATACAAAATACTTTAATTAAATCTGGAACCTTCTCAGTTCCTTTACTGATCATAGCATAGATACCTTCCTTGGACAAACTAAAAATCTTTCTTTGTTTTTATTAAAAGGCAGTGCATAGAACTGAGTACAGTTCTCCAGATGGGGCCTGATCAGGGCTAATTTCAATAAGTTAATTACTTCCCTCTCTTTGGATACTGTCTTGTTAACATAGGTTTTTAAAAAGCTTATATATTACTTATATGGATCTTAAAGTTTACTAAAACCCTTAGATTTTTAATAGACTTTTTGTTCTATAATTGTGTAGTTTTTGTGTTGCTTGTTTTGTTTTAGCAAACAAATGTATGCTTATAGCAATTATTTCATAATATTTTGGAATTGTACCAAAAATTAGTCAAAGTTATTGGCTTGTAGTTGTAAATATCCACTTTCTTCCTGTTTTTGAAAAGTAGAACATTTGCCCAAAACCATTTTCACAATTCCTCAAAGATAACCAGCCATTGTTCAACTTGAAGATTTTTTTTTAGGATAGAAAATAAGAAAATTGTAACTGAGTTGTATCACTTCTATTATTATCATCTTTTCATTCATCCTAAGCAGAGACCTTAGTCTTTCCCCAAGTATATTCCTCGCCTCAATAAAATTTAAAATGACCCTTTTCTTTTCCTTACCATTTTTAAGCCACAGGGCACAATGGGGTTGTCACAAGCTTATTACATAGGATCTTGTCACTCTTTTTTGGGGGGCCCCAGACACCTTCTTTCAGTTTCATCTCTTTTACGTCTTTTAAAATATGAACATTTCAACCAGATCTGAGTATAATCATAGCTAAGATCTGCACTGTTTTCTTCCTCATCATAATCAACTGCAACTGTTAAAGGAAATAGTGATGTTTGCCTTAAAGAAAAGAATCCATGAGGAATTTTATGATGATGTCTTTAAATAGTTGAAGACTTGTAGTGGGAAGGGGGGATTAGGCTTATCTGCTTAGTTCCTTAAGGGCAAATATTGCCTTGTTTTTCATCTTCATCCAGAGCCTTCCACAGAAGCTTATACTTTGTACGTGCTTAAAAATATGTGCAGATTGAGTTGAACTGGACTAAAAACTACAGATTCAAGAAGGCTCAAAAAAAAAAAAAAAAAAAAAAAAAGGAAAACCTTTTTAATGATTAGATTTTACAAAACTGGAATGAGTCACTGAGAGAGGGTTGTATAACAAAGCAACGTGTGTGTGTGTGTGTGTGTGTATGACACTGTACGGCCACTTGGTCAAGGACATTGTGGTGGGATGTACGCTTTGGAAATTTCTTCAGAAATTCAATTTCTGAGGTTCCTTTTAGCTCTGTAGTGCTATAATTCTCAGCAGAAGATTCACTTGCTCCAAAAAAAAACCTTACCTGACTAGTCCAATCCAATTCTAATAACTCCAATTAATTTCAATTTCCTCCACTAAAAGATATCTTTAAGATCAACCATAATCATGAAACCCTCTCTCAAACCCTCATATGCTTTCATTTTTCTTTATTAGATATTGCTGCTAATCATCATATGTCAGGTACTCTTTCTTTCCCTTGACTTTAGCAATTTCATACTCTTCTGGCTCTCTGGACTCTAATCTATCTTCTGTTTCCCTTGCTGTCTCTTTTTCCTTCATTCTCATAGGTGAAGAAATCTCTCCTTAGTTCCTTTCTATCCTGTCTTTGAACTCTCTCCTTTGACAGTCTCATTTGCCTTTCTTGTTTTAGCCACCACTTCTATAAAAATAACTCCCAAATCGTTGACATCAATTGTCTTTGGATTTTTGAGTTCCAGATACATATTAATTTGCAACTACCTATTGGACATCTTCACTTAGATGTTCTGTCAGTATCTCAAAGTACACATTTCTCAATCCATGTTTATTACATTTCCCCCCCCAAAATCTGATCAGCTTTCTGACTTCACTATTTCTTTGTGGTGTCATCTGGTACCTTGGACTCAAAATCTCACATTATTATTTTTTTATTTATCTCTTTGGCTTTCTTGTATTTAATCTGTTGCTTATTTAATTGAATAAATATTTCTTACATGATTTCTATATTTGACAAGTTCTGTCAATAATGTGTTCTTTTTTTTTTTAATAATTATAACTTTTTATTGACAGAATCCATGCCAGGGTAATTTTTTACAATATTATCCCTTGCACTCACTTCTGTTCCGATTTTTCCCCTCCTTCCTTTCCCGAGATGGCTAGCAGTCCTACACCTGTTAAATATGCCACAGTATATCCTAGATACAATATATATGTGCAGAACTGAACAGTTCTCTTGTTGCACAGGAAGAATTGGATTCAGAAGGTAAAAATAACCCGGGAAGAAAAACAAAAATGCAAACAGTTTACATTCATTTCCCAGTGTTCTTTCTTTGGGTGTAGCTGCTTCTGTCCATCATTGATCAATTGAAACTGAGTTAAATCTTCTCTTTGTCAAAGAAATCTACTTCCATCAGAATACATCCTCATACAGTATCGTTGTTGAAGTATATAATGATCTCTTGGTTTTGCTCATTTCACTTGGCATCAGTTCATGTAAGTCTCTCCAAGCCTCTCTGTATTCCTCCTGCTGGTCATTTCTTACAGAACAAAAATATTCCATAACATTCATATGCCACAATTTATCCAACCATTCTCCAATCGATGGGCACCCATTCATTTTCCAGTTTCTAGCCACAACAAAAAGGGCTGCCACTAACATTTTGGCACATACAGGTCCCTTTCCCTTCTTTAGTATCTCTTTGGGGTATAAGTCCAGTAGTAGCATTGCTGGATTAAAGGGACAGTTTGATAACTTTTTGGGCATAATTTCAGATTGCTCTCCAGAATGGTTGGATTTGTTCACAACTCTACCAACAATGCATCAGTGTCCCAGTTTTCCCACATCCCCTCCAACATTCATCATCATTTTTACTGTCATCTTTGCCAATCTGACTGGTGTGCAGTGGTATCTCAGAGTTGTCTTAATTTGCATTTCTCTGATCAATAGTGATTTGGAACACACTTTCATATGAGTGGAAATAGTTTCAATTTTATTATCTGAAAATTGTCTGTTCATATTCTTTGTCAATAATGTTTTCAAAGGATCATGGATTTATAGATAAAAGTGATTTTGGACTCTATTTAGTCCAACCATGTCATTTACAGGCAAGGAACCAGAGGTCCAAGGAAGCTAAATGATTTGCCCTCAGTCACATAGATAGTATAATTAAGATGTGAGGTATGAACCCAGTCTGCTGAGTCTAGAGTTTGAACCTTCTACTCATTATACTATGCTGCCATTCATTAATACTTTTCTCTACCCAATGTTATGACCCTAACGTAAGTTGTCACTATCATGAATGTAGACAAGTCTCAAACTCCTGCCCTACTAGACCCCAGAATAGAGGTTAAAATATAATTGTGAAATGTTTAACAAAATAAATAAAAATTTTATAAAACATAGATAATATTAACTTATAGTTTTTTTAAGTCAATACAAGCCCCACAAGAATTCATTTCTACTTGATTTTGACAATACTAGTCCTATTGTTGTCATTCAGTCATTTCAGTCAAGTCTGATTCTTTGTGACTCCATTTGGGTTTTCTTGGCAAAGACACTGGAGTAGTTGGTTTATCATTTCCTAGTCCAGCTCATTTTGCAGATGAGAAACTAAAGTTAGCAGAGGTAAGTGACTTGCCTGGGGTCACACACCACTAGTAAGTGTCTGAGGCCAGATGTGAACTAAGGAAGATAAGTCTTCCTGATTCCCAACTCTTTACTTGATCCACTGTGCCACCTAGCTGCCTCTATCCAATAAATGCCTAAATGTCTTCCTTCTTCTATTTCTCTACCCAATTCCAATTTGATCTTTACAATATTGTACATATAATATTATGAAAACAGAAGAAGCTCTTATACTTGTTGGATGAAGAGAGGAATTCACTTTATAAGTATTTATCTTCCTCATGAATATTCTTCTTAAGACCTGGTAATAAAGAGCTATTTTCATGGCTTTCCCTTACCCACCCTTTTAAATGGGATTGAGAAAGAAATGTAGGAGGAGCCATTTGCTAAGAAATGTAGGAGAAACCATTTGTTCACAAAATAGATTATCTCCACATGAGATTTTCTATTTCACATAGAAGACTGTGGCCATAATGTAATTTTCAAAACACTATTTCTTCTTTCTAGAAAAGCAATTTTGAAAATGAGATCATCAAATCCTTCAAAAAGTTCAATACTTTCCAGCATAAAATACACACAGTATATACCCCCAAAATATTTAGGAATTGTATTGTATCTGACATTTTTGGTCCATGTAATAATTATCGCCTAGTGAGCCAAGTTGATACTCTTACTCTTCTCATAGAAATGAAGAAAGATAAACAGAAATGGATTTATCCAAGGTCACAACTCAAGCTCAGTTTGGAAGTTAGCCTCCCTGAAATTCTCTAAGTCTTGATCTTCATGTGAGAAAAACTGAAATCCATTGGGAGAATCTGATCTTCTGAACCTTCTATTAATGATTTCATAGAGTTATAGCAGGCTAGAGAGATAATAAAAATAATAATGTTTCAAAAAAAACACATAAGTAATTGTGAAAGAAGAATAACATTAGAGAATCTAGGCATAATGAGATCAGTATTGCTTTATTACTTGAATTTCAAGATAGCCAAGACATTCAATGAACTCAATCAGAACAGAGATTATTATAAAAGTCAAAGAATAATGTCTTGATATCCTATATTTTATCATCAATCAATAAGTTTCTACCAGTACTATGCTAAGCACTTGAGATATAAAGACAATAAGATCAAGGAGCATGCACTACATTGTCAAGAGACAGAGAACACAAAGAAAATTGTATACAGAATAAACACAAAATGTAATTTTAACATAAACTTTTGACAGGAGGGCAGTACAGCAATTGAAGGTGTCAAAAAAAGCTGCATTAGAAACTGAAAAAAAAGGGATTTTTTGAGATAGAGGTGAAGAAAGAATACATTGTAGGTACTAAGGTTAGCTAATATCTAGAAAAATGTGGAAGTGAGAGATAGCATAAAATATATGAAAACATGTATGTTTTCTCCATGTATGGAGGTAGAAAAGTTTGACTGGACCAGAGAGTGTATGAAGGGGAATTATATTAAATTGAATTTATTGAAATTGAATTTCATTTAATTGAATTGAATGAAATGAATCAAATTGAATAAATTGAAAAATAAATCAGTCAGATTATGAAGAATTTTAAATGCCAAAGAGAGGAATTTATTTTTCATGCTAAAAGCAAATAGGTGGCCATTAAAGTTTACTAATAGGGGAATGACATGATAATATCTACATATAATAAAATCAATATGGTAATTGTGTTGAGAAAAGGTTGGAATAGGAAAAGACTAGAAGCAGGGAGATCCTTTTAAGGAACTGTGCAACAATTCAGCTAAATGGTATAAAACATTTAAACTGGTGTTTATAAAAGGATAAAGAACTGAGATGTAAGAAACAAGGAGGTAAAATGCAAAGTTTTAACAACTGCTTATGCATAGAGGGTAAGAGTGACAAGTCCAGATTATGAACTAGGAAGATTGAAATAATTTTGGATGTCTAGAGAGAATTAGTTAAGTTCAAGAGTGGTGTGAATTTAGAGGGAAAATAATTAATTCTGTTTTGAAGATTTTGAGTTTGAGATGTCTAGAAGCATTCTGGTTTGAAATAGCCAATAGATAATTGGTGATAAGGAATTGAAGTTTAGGTAACAGAATGGGGGTAACTGAGGAGATCTGTGAGTCGTCTGCATAGAAATGATCATTAAATGTATGTCTGGTGAGGATGTTTCAAACAGGAGAATGTAAAAAGAAAAAAATGGCTGATGAAAAGCCTTGGGTTACTCCACAGTTTGATTACATGATATGGATGATGAGCTAATAAAAGAGATATAGAAATTGGGGTCAAATATATGGTAGGTGGTGGAAGAGGAAGAGAATAGGGATAAAGAGAAGAAGAAAGAGGGAGAAGGAGAGGAAATGATAGCGAGGAGGGAGAGAGAGAAAGAGGTGGTAAGGAGAGAGGCAGAAGAAAAGGAGGGAGAAGGATAAATTAAGTTGAATAACTTCTAAACCAGACAAAGAACGTTTGAGAACTGATAGCAAAGTAAACCGAGGCAATGAATGCAGAAGATTTTTTCCAAAATTCGATTGAGACAGGGAGGATAGAAATAGGTTTAGTAAGGATTTTTGTTTTATTTTTAAAGAAGACCAAGGAATATCTTAAGGAAGCAGGAAAGGAACCAACAGATAGGGAGAGACTGGAGATTAAACAGAGGGAATGATTGAGGGGATGAATTGCAAGAGAATACAGAAGGGAATGGGATCAAAGGCATATGTAGTAGGTTGGCCTTGGCAAGGAGAAGAGCCATATTATTATCAGAAACTGCAATAAAGGAGAAGAGAGTAAGGGATGATGTCAAGAATTCTTATGCTACATTCAGTGCCTTGCTTGTAGAGCAGCTACTTAAATGTTTGTCAATTGAACTGAAATGTATGAATTTATTACACAATCATATATTTAAAAAACCAAAATAAGAATAGTTAAATTTTAGTATTTAAAATATCATTTTTGCTCTTTTGTTCTCTGAGATTTATTGGGATTGATACAGTAATTCAAGGATAGTAGCACATTGTAATCTTAAAATAAGCTTTTTCAAGGGGAAAAAAAAGGTAAGATTTTTGAGTAAGGAACCTTCAAAAGGTACTCCTACTTAATTTAAATGCTACCCCTTGCATTTATAAGAGTACTTATACATAATAAGAATTTAATAAATGCTTGTTAATTAATTAATAACACATGAAGTATTAATAAAGCAAGATAGAAATTCATGGATGTTAGATTTTCAATTAATAAATGCAGATTTTAAACACATGGCTAGTCTTCCAGAGGCTGAACTATGTTGTTACCCCTCTTATGAGATCTTTATATCCTAAGTGTCCACTTAACAGTGGCTATTCCTGTCCTCAATACTTGAAGGATATTATCCTTTGCACTGGGCTCCCTAATTAACTTGAATGGTTGGGAAGTGGCTATACTTTCTATATTGACTCCAGTCTCTGCCATTGGTGTTCTCCCAATTTTAGAGATCCCCTATACCCAACATCCATTTAACACTTAGCCAATGGTTTACCGTCTACAAAGGAATAGATTTATTTCAAAATAAAAGCAAGAATTAATGTACAAAAATTCTCTCCAAACCTGAGGTCATAATCTTCATTCTCTAGAGGAGGGGAAGGAGATTAGGTCCATATCTTAGCTCAGTTACTATATAGCACAGTTCCACTGAGTTCAAAGTCTAAGCATCCTTTGGTCTCCAGACCCAGGAAATCTGGCTTCTAAGGGTTGCCTTACTGAGCTGGCTTGATATTTTTCCTTAAAGGTCATTATGATTATTCCTGGTTTGGTGGGAATTCCACCATATATGCCTAGAATTGAAAGGGAAAAAAGTAAAAATAAAATAAAATACTACCACAAGGATGTTTCTCAGAGCTCCAAGGTAAAAGGGGTTGGGGGTGAGAAAAGGTAGTCCTTTCTTCATTAGAAATTCAGTTCATGGTACTGATAATGTGGGCACCTTTGGGACTGGTAAAGAGTGGAACTGACCCAGGTTCATAGTATTAAAGACAATTTATTCCACTTACATAGGCAATGGAAAGATATGTCTTCTTCCAGAAGCTGGTCTCTGGCCCTTCCCACATGGGAAATTTCATGCCAAGTAATCTGCACGATGATCACTTAACAAAACTGGGTTACATTTAGTACAGTGTCTGGAATATAGTAATCACTTTACAAATGTTTATTGACTGGATGATGACTCCTAGAGCACTTCAAGGCTTGTTATTCTGAACTAAAAGCAAGAACTCTGTCATTAGATAATACAATATGGAAGGGCTTTTTTTCTAGGATAGGTTTTCTTTAAATTTTATGAAAACTTTCCTAGGCATTTAAGAAACTAAGGCTCTGGATGTTGTTTCCTGATTACTTAAATACAGGCAAGACAACAGGGGTTGGGACTCATTCCTTAGGTTTCAGACCACAGTGCAGTAGCAAGACTGATAATGGCACAGGCAAGTTGTACTCAATAGAATCAATTATATACTCAAAAAAATATTCTTTTCTATTTTGATTGTCTTTCCTCTGCTAAGTAAATTTCCTCTTGTTAACAATTTACAGTTACAAATTGTTTCTTTTTGTTCTGATTCAGACCTGACCAATTCAATTAACTCTAGCATAGACTTAGTAAGGTTAAATAACACTCCAAGGTCACATAGGTAATGAGTATGTAATGAAGAATTTGAACCTAGGATTTCATGATTCTAGGTCAAGCATTCTACTATAAAATATATCAGATATTGAACCAACTATTTCTCCTCAGGGAATCGCCAGAGCAATAAGTTGGTATCCATCTGCCACTGATGACAAGCAAGGGCACCAAACATACTCTGCCTAAGGAGATAGTGATATGCTTCTGGGCATGTATATCCTAGGTTTTCAAGTGGTAATAAAAAAGAAATGAAAATCATCTTGCAGCAAAGAAGTAGGATAAGAGGAGGAACAGCAACATGAAGACCAATTTCCTCATCCCATATCCCTACATCTGTCATCCCAGATGTATAACTGGCAATCAGCCATTCAGACAAAATGCCCAAGCCTGTTCATGAGCATTTTTGACTAAAAATAGTCCTCCACTGGCACCTTTCAACAAAAATTTACAACTGAAATATTTCTTTTGGAGATCTCTCCTACTTCCTCCTCCCACCACAGTTAAAACTATTATGAAAGGGTAATTTTTATCCAATTATTTATAACATCATCTCAAATCCATGCAGAAAATTGGATTATTTGGACACCTGTGGCTACACTAGCAAGGGAGACTATAGAATATCGTTCCCGGGAAACATTTTTGAAGACCAGACACCATTTTTTTTTCCTGGAATATGCAAAGTATAATGCCACCTAGAGGCAAGTAGATATTTATATTTCAATATCTCTCTAATAAATAAAATATTTTTAAACTTCTTAAAATTAAAACATGTTTTCTACCTCTCTTGACAAGTGCATTACCCAACTGAAATAAAAAAGAAAAATATTACTCTTTTAACCATCATGCAGTGTCCTGCAAAACAAATTCCTGCATTGGCCATGTCCAAAAATATATATTTTGTTGTATCATCTCTCTGTCAGGAAGTTTGCAGCTATTTCTTCACAGATTCTTTGTAATCCTGGTTGATCACTGCAATAATCAGTGCTAAGCTTTTTAGAGATATTTGTCTTTACAATGTTATTATTGGAGAAACTATTCTTCTGGTTCTTTTCATTTCATTCTGTTTCTATATGTTTTACCAGTTTTCTCTAAAAACATCTCTTTGATCACTTCTTAAGCCATCATTTTATTTCACTATATTCATATGTCATATGAACTATATCTAAAAGGGTCAGAGGACTTTGAGCTAGAAAAAAGCATAGAGATCATTTAATCCAGCCTCATTTTATAGAGAGGAAGAATTCTTTGAAACTAAAGAAATAGTTTATGAAATATGATGGGGTAGGGATAGAGAGATGAAAAAAAACACAATTAGTTAAAATTGTTTTGGTTAAATGACAAACAGTTTTAATCCTTCAACAAGACCTTCATGATTTATTGAATATACTCCAGTCTGGCGTAAGTTGTCATTGGAACCAAAGCCAGGAGCTAATTCTTATCTTTTGGAAAGCTAAAGTCTGTCTTTGCTTGGGAACAATGTACAAATGTCTGGCTTGAAACTCAGTTGAAAAACAAAACTACCCTAATTTTCAAAAAACGGGATTGATTTCAGGCAAGGTTGCAACAGTTTTTAGTTTAAGGAAATAAGAGAAAGTACACTATTCACAGAAGCATTTTTATAATCTCCCCCATAGTAAAAATGGCTTTCCTGAAATAAAAAGACATACAGACACAGACACACATACCATGATATCCCTCTGGAAATAAACTGTTGCCTTACGTGTTGGAGACTGAAAAGCAAAATCTGACATTAAACTATTGTGATTAATATATGACATTGGCAAAGAATTATGTTGCGCTTGATTCCCCTAAATATTTAAGCTCCTGTGACTCTGCATTGTGTTAGACAATCTGTAGCCTAACAGTCCCCTCAGAGCCCTACTATATGAAAAGCTTACTTTTAATAGGAAACCTGACTGGGATCACTTTGGTTTGGGATAGATTCATTGTGACATCCTTTAACCATTCCAGCCACCAAGAGGCAGCCAGTTTGACAGACCCATTTCAGTGCAACCCAGAGAAAAACATATTTCCATGTCTTACTTGTTCATAACATTTCACTGAATAATACCGAATCAAAATAACTTGAATACTTCTCAAAAGACATTTCTGACAGAGTTTAAAAGTGCATAGAGCCTGTCGGAGTTAAGATGAAGAAATCAGAGATGGTCACAGACATTTATTTTGTGTCAAATGTGTTTTCCTAATACAACAGAACTCATTTATAATGCAAACATTTTGGATACAGAAATAATTTCTTACTCATAGGTCAACTGCATTATATTAAATTCTAATATATTTGCTTACTATAATACTTGGGGAAGCAAGGACAAATCCAAGGAATATTTATTTTAGCAATGAATACTTGCCTTAAAAGTTAGGTGAATAAATGTATCTTCCATTTTGAAATAACTAATCCTGATTGTGAAAAAGAATAGCAGGAAACAAAGTACCTAAGAAAAAAAATCCCTTGATAAGACTCTTCTTTGGGACTGAATTAGGGCAAGGAAACCTTGTGTTTAGAAGAAGAAAAATCATGAATTATTCTTAGTTTCTTTGTGATTTATTTTACCTAAAATAAGTCAGTAATGATAGCTTATGAAATGCCTAATTAGTTAGTATATGATGTCAATTTTGAAGCTCCAAAGTTATTCACAGGGTTGCGGCTGTTTGGAGGTTGGAGCCCAGTTAAGAAAATAGTGATCTGTCTTATTCAGGCTATTCGATTAGAATAGGAATAGCCATGTTTTTTCAACAGTGAGCAACATGATAAGGTATTTTACTTGTGGTTAGTTGTCAGAAATTTTCTATTAAAAAGACTGATCAAAAATAGTCTATAGGCTAGTCAAAATTTTGTAATTTTAAAGCGTAATATCAAAGTAATACAAAATATAATCTAATCAACATTTTTGAGATAAAGGTAATAATAAATATAAATTACATCACAATCTTTCTTTTCTAGACTCCAAATGACTGGTGATAGTTCTTGATCCATTTTGATCTAGTACATAATAAAACAATAGTGTTTGAGTGAATTATTTTGAGAATTTTAGAATATTAAACAATAATACCTCCCAAAGTTGAGTCAGAGTTCACTTTTGATTTTGTCAGTTTTACTGAATTTAAGTTTTCTTCAATATCCAAAAGTTTGACTACACTTAGATTTACTAAGCTTTGATATCTACTAAGATTCAAAGTTACAGTCCTCACTGATTTCCTTATATCACATTAAGTTAGATGACATAAAATTAACCCAAAGGATATTTAATAAAGCAAAGCAGAGTATAAATGGAAATAATAGATCTATCTTTCCCTATATAAAGGCGGAAAGGAGAAAGGGAATCGGCATTTATATAGCCCATAAGATGTGCCAGGACAGCTGAATGGTGCAGTGGATGGAGCACCAGGCTTGGAATAAGAGTGACTCATCTTCCTGAGTTCCAGTCTGAAAAATACTTAATAGTTGTGTGACTCTAAGTGGGAAGTCACTTAACCCTGTTTACCTAAGTTCTTTATCTATAAAATGAGCTGGAGAAGGAAATACTAAATTCCTGCAATAGCTTTGTCAAAAAAAAAAAAATTCCAAATGGGGTCACAAAGACATGATAAAAGGCCTGAAGAACAATGCTGTGTTCTAGATATTAAACTAAATGCTTTTAATAAATATCATCTCATTTGATTCTCACAATAACTCAGTTAGGTAGGTGTCAAATATGCAAACATACTTCTCCATATATAAAGGCATGAATTACTCCATTGATATCTGTACTACTCTTGTGTGAGACTGCCCATACCTAGGAACTATTTCAACATTCCCTAAGTTGGCAAAAGGAAAGAGTCTTTCAGATCATGGTTTTTATGTTTTTTTCCTAGCTTACCTTCTCTTTCCCCTCCCTTTTTCTTCTCTTTCTCCATTTTTATGGGGGGATTAAGGGTAGAGAGAAGGAGGGCTAGATGACATGTGCTGATAATCTTACCTACATTAGAGAGTTCCCTCAGGCTCACTTCATATTTAGGTTAAGTTAGTAAATTCCTTTCAATTTATTTATACTTCTGGAAGTTAAAACCATATACATAAAAATTACTCTGGAGCTGCAACATATTTCAAGAAAATGTTCAGCAAAAACTGGATCTTCTGACTGTTCCAGTTCATTTATATAAATACAGCCAGATCTGGATCCTTTATGTAATGAAAGAAAATATATTTTTATGGAATTAGGTAGACCCAAATACTGAAAAGAATTTGTACACATAGATGAAATTTTTTTATAATTGGATGTTTATAATTGGAGGCCCAGTAGAGATACTACTGGGTTCCATATTGCTCTCCCAGAATGGTTGTATCAATTTAGAACTCTACTCATGTATTGATGTCCCAGTTTTCCCACATTCTCTCCAACATTCATCATTATCTTTTCTTATTATAAAATACACATTTTTAAAGCACTTTTCAGAGTGTTTTTTGAGAACTAGTGTGTATTTAGACCAATTTCTATAAAATAAGGGGATCTATCTATTAAACTATCTAGATCATCTTTGGGTTTCCTTCTAGCTCGGCTCTGAATTCTATTTTCTTATGCCTCTTCTCTACATAGTATGATGTTAGAAGGATAACTCCAGTGTAGACATTATATCTTGCCCAGAGACTGTAGTGCTAAATCTGATAAGACCCAGTCTGATGGGCTAGGCTGAAAGTGTTGGTGAGGATGTGGTTAGGTATCAAGGGAAATGTTCAGTGTGGGGATAATGAGAATAGATAATATGGAAGAAAGGGATTTATAGCCCCATTCTTTCTCTTCATATACTTCTCCCTAAACTACAACTAAAATAGATTTTTTTGTAAACAGAACTGTATTTGTACTGTTAACTCCCTGATCAAGATGATAGCATAGAAAATATTCCCAATAAATAAGTTAACAAAAAACTTAAGTGGGAGAGGAAAGAATGACAGGCAACTTAAAGAATAGCATTAGAGTTCACAATGACTTTGGCAAGTTGTAGAAATGGTCAATCCGTTAGAAAAGAACAATATGGCAATGCATCAGGAACGTGATTCATGGAAGAAGATACTAATAGCAAAGATAGAGGACTGGAAAAGCCTGATTTGGAGGAAGTCCAATAGGATGAGGGAGAATGGAATTTTGCTGTATAATTAGTCCACTGGTGTATAAATGATATCAGACCATTCCTTGGTGTGACACATAAGAAAGGTATTTTCCTTTTACCCATCTTGCTACCCTTTCTCAGAATCCCAATGTAGATCATCAGTCATACCGTAATGTAGATATATTTCAAGGCCCTTTAAGGGATCCACTTTTTCCTCCAGTCTTTTTAAACATCTTTTATTTCCATGATCACTTCCACACAGATAAATATAGAATGTATATACTCTTCTGGACTTTCAAATTCAAGTTTCAGTATAACATTACCAAATGCTTATTGTACATTTTAACACAATGTTCCGGAGTCATGTCAAACTCAATATGTTCAAAATAGAACCCCTATCTCCCCAAATCTATACTCACTTCCTAATTTTCCTATTTCTGTCAATGTACCACTATTATCCTAGTCAACCAGGTTATCAATTTTGGAGTAATCCTTAATTGTTAACTCAATTTCACTTTACAAATCCCCAAAGTTGCTGAGTCTTTTCAATTCTGCCTCTACAGATGCCTTTGCATTTACATTTGCATTGTTATTCCATTAAAATGGTCAGCACTTTAGTCCAAGCCTTCTCTAGCTTCTGCAAAGCTTATTGCAATAATCTCCAAATCAGTCTGTTTATCACAAATCTTTCCACTCTCCAGTTGCCAAATCAATATGTCCAAAGCACAAATCTGCCCATCTCACTCTTCTGCTCAAATAAATGTCACCTGCTCATATTATCTCTAATATCACACACAACCTCTGCCTTTGGACAGTTAAAATCTGTCATAATTTGGTTCCAGGCTACCTCTAGGACCAACTTCACTGCCAATAGATAGATAGATAGATATAGATATAGATATAAATATAGATAGATATAGATAGATAGATATTGATATCTATAGATATATATATATATATTCCTATTTGTACTATTTATCTCTCACTGAAACTGTAAAATTAATCTTATTTTAAATTGCAAAGAACAATCAAGTAATGATAGTACATGTATTATTTTTTCCAATTTATATATTGAGAAACAGGTTCTAAGGTGTGATATCAATTAATCATCAAGCATTTATAAAGCACATTTATTGGCTAGATACTGTTTTTAATTTGGAGGATATGAATACTATTAGTAAAATAATGCATACTTCTGAGGATCTTATGTTTTAACAGGGGTGGATAACAAGAATATATAAATCTATACAGAATAAATACAAATGGATATAAGGTAAAATACAAGATAGCTTGAGAGGAAGAGCACTAACCATTAAAGACATCAGAAAAAAGCTTCATATGGAAGTTGATGCTTGGCATAAATGCTTAAGGAAAAGAGGGATGCCATATGATGAAGATGAAAAGGAAACTTTTTCTAAATATGGGAAATGATATGTACTACACTAGGAATAAAGAGAAGGCATCCTCCTTATGCACTGTATGAGTCTACAAAACTAGCTCTCCTCCTCTTCCAAATACATGGCATTCTATCTTGGGGCTCTGTGGCTTTTTATATATTCCCCATGCACTCTACTCTCACTTCTGCCTCTTAGAATATGTTATTTCTTTTGAAATTCAACTCAAATGGCAACTACTACATGAAGGCTTTCCATTTACCAGCCATCTACTAGTGCCTTCCTAACAACATTAACCTGTCCTTAATCTCTATATTTTATATATATATATATATATATATATCTTGTCTTCCAATTTTCCCCCCTCTCCACTCCCCAGATATCAAGTATATCCATAATATATATATTATATATATATATATATATATATATATATATATATATATATATATATATATGTCTATGTCACCTCCCTGTGATAGAGCCAAAGTCTCCATTTGCAATAGGAATTTGTTGTCCCTAAAAGGCAACAAAGATCCTGGGACTGATTAGTCTCTACCTCCTTTGAAACAGAATCCTTGTCACCTAGGGAATAAAAGCCAACTTGCTCAATTTCTAAAGATCACAAAAGTCATCATAGTATGTCCTGGTGAGCAGACATATGTCCTTAAGGAGACAAGGGGTGGACATGGACGTGGGAGATGTCCACAGAGGATTAATGACACTGCATGATTATTGTATACTCTTGTGTTAAGGCAAAATAAACCTGCTGTTTAATGTTCACTATGTTGAGAATACCTCATTTCACCCAAATGTTTAAGCTTGAATAGAATGCTGACATTAAATATATTTCCACCTATTCTCTTTAAGGAGAATGTATGTGTGTGTGTGTGTGTGTGTGTGTGTGTGTGTTATGTGTGCTCACACTCATGCTGAGGGTTGAAATTCTTTTGCTTTTGTCTTTATATTTTCCATGGCAACCACAGTGTCTGACACAAAGTACTTGCTTAATAAATGTTTGTTTAATTTCCCCACAATTTTTCCATCTACAAAAATAGGAAAACTAAAACTTGTTCTAGAGAGGTAATGTGGGTTAGTGCACAGAGGACCAATCTTGGAATCAGGAAAACCTCAAGAGACTCCTTTGACACATACTAGCTGTGCAAACAACCATGGGCATTTTTAATTAAGTAATTTTTCTTTTTCATCTTAGTACCTCTTGATGACTCTCTAAGACTAAGTTCATATTGGGAATTTCCATGCCAAAGAATTCCCTAGACTCATTAAATCACAACTCTAGACCTAAAGATATACATATATACATACTTGTACTATTTTTCTCTCAAGGTTGTTATGAGAATAATCTTATTTCAAATGTCAACTATATGAATATAAGAAGTTATGATTGTTATACTCAAAGATGATGGAGACAATATAACTCTCTGTTAGTAAGTAGAGTATCAGAGAGTGGCAGGCTACTATGGTTCCCTCTGTATGTCCATTTTCTAGAATACTGAAAAAATGGTGACCTCCTTCACCCTCCATTAACTAAGATACCAGTGCTTGTTTAGACTGTGGAATTTTCTGACAGTACTCATCAAAAGATCTTCCTACAATGTCCTAGCTAAAACATATTTATATAAAACTTCAGGTTTACTTGAATCAATGCAACTCTCCCTTTTATTTTCCACCATCAAGTCCAAACAGACCTGATCGAATTCATTTAAACTGAACTTAAAAGGGCAACTTCACTGCATCTTCTCTAATAACAAAATACATAGATCACCAGCAAGCTTGAATGGGGCCAAAGTTTATAGTGCATACTTTTCCCCCTGAGTAGCAGTTATTTTAGTCCAAAGTTGTTGTCAGATTTAAAATTGCATTTAAATGGTTACAGAGAGCAAGGAACTTGTGCAGAAAGTGGAATGACTTTTGGATTTAGTTCATACAAACTGAAATCCCTGTCATTCCTGTCAACATCTATTTATATTGAGAAATCATTTCTTCCATAATGAAAGCGCCTTTCATTTTCTTAGACAACATTTGGAAACAAAGCCACAGGGAATGTTCATTAAGGGAACAAATCCTTCCTGAAAAATATTATAATCCTATTTTTATCATTATAATACTTATTTTAATAATAATATTTAACTATTTTAATTTTAGCATTCATGATTTTTTGGTGCATGTTCCTAACTCATAGGAACTACATTTTTCAGGTGACCTTTTAAACATATAATTAAAAAAAAAATAATAGACCTAGCAAATTCAGTAGTAGGAAGACATCAATTGTGGTAGAATAAAGATCGTGACTAAAGATATTCATCATGAAAAAACTGACGCACAAGTATTTGGATTTTGCTCTTACTATAGTAATATTTATTCCTAATGCTAATTAAGAGAGCAGCGTGGTATAATGATTAGTAAGTCCATCTTGGGGTAATAAAGACCAGGGCTCAGGATCTGTCTTTTACATATACTGGTCTTGTGAGCCTGAAGAAATCGCTCAATCTAGTACTGCCTTAGAGTAACTTTATAAAACTGAATTACAGAACAGTTGTTCAGCTGCATTGGAAGAGGAAGTTTCCATAGTGGAAGTACTCTATGCCATTGAAATGACAAACCTTCAAAGAAATGTTCTTTTCATCATCTCTGACATGCTTTTGTTATGCTCATTTATATTTACTAATTTGCATATTATGATTTAGGTAGATAATCTGGGTATAATTTGTATAGACAAAACTATTTTTGGTACATGAATAAAGGTACTGGCATGTTACTTCATCGTTAATTCAATGAAAGTATCTTTGGGACAATTCCAAATCAGAGAGGACAAAAAGAATGATATAAACCTCCCCTATTCCCACATGATTTTGATTTCTATTATTAAGAAACTATATTTTTGAAACTTTTTCATTGTATCCAAGTTCAATTTCAGAATCTTTGGCATAGCTTATATTACAGATATCATTCATAAATTTTTATGGATTGATGCTATGTCCAGGAAATAAGTAAAAATTCCATCTGTGATAATCATCTGGTTCTAGTCCCATTTACAGGTTGAAGTACTCAACACATTTTGAGGACTGTTTTTGTAAGATGGGCAGCCGTCATCTGTTAGCTTGTCAAAACCAGCAAACTTCTTTTTTATTTATTTATTTATTATTTTTATATCTTTTTATTTACAATACATATGCATGGGTAATTATTTTCAACATTAATCCTTGAAAAACCTTCTGTTCCAAATTTTCCCCTCCTTCTCCCCCCACTCCCTCCCCTAGATGGCAGGTAGTCCAATACATGTTAAATACATTAAATTATATGTTAAATCCAATATTCATATACATATTTATACAGTTATCTTGCTGCATAAGAAAAATCAGATCTAGAAAGAAAAAAACTTGAGAAGGAAAACAAAAATGCTGGTAAACAATAACAGAAAGAGTGAGAATGCTATGTTGTGATCCACATTCAGTTCCCACAATCCTCTCTCTGGGTGTAGAGGGTTCTCTTCATTACTGGGCAATTGGAACTGGTTTGAGTCAACTCACTGTTGAAGAGAGCCACGTCCATCAGAACTGATCATTATATAATCTTGCTGTTGCCAGGTACAATGATCTCCTGATTCTGCTTATTTCACTTAGCATCAGTTCATGTGTCTCCAGTCCTCTCTCAAATCATCCTTCTGATCGTTTCTTATAGAACAATAGTATTCCATAGCATGAATAATTTATTCAGTCATTCACTATTTGATGGGCATTTGAGTCAACTCTCTAGATATTTTGGAAATGAGGCCTCTATCAAAACCTTTGAATGTAAAAATGTTTTCCCAGTTTATTGCTTCCCTTCTAATCTTATTTGCATTAGTTTTGTATAAAAAACATTTTAACTTAATATAATCAAAATATCTATTTTGTGATCAATAATGATTTCTAGTTCTTTTTTGGTCACAAATTCCTTCCCCTTCTACAGGTCTGAGAGGTAAACTATCCTATGTTCTTCTAATTTATTTATAATATCATTCTTTATGCCTAGATCATGAACCCATTTTGACTTTATCTTGGTATATGATATTAAGTGTGGACCAATGCCTAGTTTCTGACATCCTAGTTTCCAATTTTTCCAGCAGTTTTTGTCAAGTAGTGAATTCTTGTCCCAAAGCTGAGATCTTTGGGTTTGTCAAACAATAGATTGATAGCAAACTTCTTATGTGAGAACCTTTCTACCAATTTGTCTCTTGCTAATTACTTAAGTGCTAAATATCTGCTGTGCTAAAAGATGTGTTGCATGCAGCATATGTCATTTTCTTGTATTGTCAAAAAATCTGATCTTAAAGATAAACCTGTTGTTATTTTGAGTCTCTATGATTTAGTGCTGAACTCTTTCATTTCTATATACTTAACTGTGTGAATCAGTCGTTTCCTCAGTTTTTTTTTTTGTTTGTTTTTTGGTTTTTTTTGCCAACATATTAGGGTTAAATTCATATTAGTTATGTTCTTGGAGAACCTTCTGATTTTTTACCAGAATCTTAGCTATTTCATTATTTCCTTCTAGAGGTAAATCCCTTTCAACATTCAACAAATCTAAAGCTATATCTATATTGGCAGTGTTTACTATTGCTGGTGAAATGATATTTATCTAAAAGTGTTTATGCAAACATTTAGCCATTTTATTACATATTTTGAAAATGTATATAAATCTTCTTCATCCATTTTTTTGTTAAGAAATCTTCATCTTTCCCTAGCTGCCTTAGGATGATGGTCCATGCATTTCATTACCATAATAAATGTTTTCATTAGAATATTTTCCGAATCTGTGGTGATTATTATGATTTTGTTTTTATCTTTTTCGATTAGTTTCAAATAGAATTGGTCATTCAGCTAAACAACTACAATGTATTAAGACTGTATTAGGGATTTGAATCAAAGTAATTTATTTTATTGATCTTTTATATTTAACGAATAACTATTGAAAATGATTAAAACATAAAATAGCATAATACAGTTCAACAGTGATAATACGTTTATATATGAATATACATGTGAGTGTATATATATATAGTATTTAATGTTTTGCAAAGTGTTTACCTTGCAATAACTATGCAAATATTCCCACCCCCATTTTAAAAATAAGGAAATTACGATCCAGAAGTTAAAAAGCCTTGTTCATGGTCGTCCTAGTAAGAGTTGTTGAAGTTGGGCCTGGAAAATATGTTTGATTTTCATTTCAGTACTCCATTTGTTTTAAGTTTTATTTATTGAATATGTTTGTTTTTGAAAATTAAAAATTCTCAGTGCTGAAGCTTTATTTTCTGTAATAAAATTAATTAGAACAATTATAGTTCTCTTTGGATATAACAATTATTTCTCAAGTCTTTATAAAGTCAAGATAGAGATTACTGTAGTCTTCTTTTCCTGACCATTTTCTGATATGTTAATGTAACAATATATATGAGTTTTCTTAATTTATTCCAGCAGGCTCACAATATATAAGCAAAATGCATTATAATATAGGATGTTGTGTCTTTGTACAGCAAGTCCCATATTTTTTGAGTTTGGCTTGCTTTTTAACCTGTTCATGCAATAGAAAGTCTACCTTGCCAGAAAAAGTCCACTGCCACATTCACTTTAGTAATAACTCTTTTGGAGAGAAACCTATTTCCCCTATTTAACATTCTAGCTTTAAAGCCCTCATTTCTTCACAACTGGCCATTTAAAAAGTAACACCTCCAAATGGTGCATGGTATTATAGAACTATACATTTAGAATAAATAATTCTATATTTTTAGATCTTAAACATATAGCCATCTATTCAAGAAGGCAAGGGAAATATTATTATACATATGGACACACTATAATGAATATATTATACACACATGTAAATCCAGATAATATTTATCCATGAACATATCGAATTGCTATAATAAAGAATGAGCATACATTTGTAGGAACCTGGTAAGGAAGTACATAAAGACAAAAACCTATGTTCTTTGGGAGCTGGCAACTCTAGACTAGAGGCTTCATTTTATTACTGATCCTTTCAGGAATATTTGAACCACACAAAACCTCTTTTCTACTTAGTGATTGATTGTTGAATCTCATCATCCTTCTTCTAGGGAATTCCTCTTCTTTATTCATCTCCCATCTTCCACAATTAACCAAATTCTCAAAAGAGATTTTACCAAGTACTAGCTTTCCCCCTTTTTGGATGCAAGCACAGTTAAGTGATTTGCCCAGGGTCACATTGGAACACAAGAATCCAATGCTCTATCCATTGCACCACAGTACTCTATCCACTGTATTAGCTCTTAATGTGAACAGTAACTCTCTTTATGTCAGACAACTGCCAAGCTCATCCAGTTGGCTACCTCTAGGATATACAGACCAGATTAGCCAGTTATTCACTCACACAGATGCTATTGTATCTGTTCAAAATAGAGCTAACAGAAATACATTCCAGATTTACTCTTTACCATCGTTGCAAAATCTCTTCCACTCTTCCTTCTCAAACCAGAGGTGGCAGCAGGAAGGAATGTCCTTATGAAAAGCTTCACCTCTGGGTGGCACTGAAGGGCAAGACAATCCCAGTAACTCTTGCCTGACAAAATCAATTCTTTGAACATTCAAGAATCATTCAGCTAAAGCCTTGACTGAGATGGCCACTTTTAAAAGACAAAATTCCCACTAAGTTGCTTTTTCAGCACTTTTTGCTTTTCCTTAAAAAAAAAAAAAAAAAAAAAAAAAAAAAAAAAAAAAACACTTTTGCCATTGTGATGTATTTTGAGCTCCTCTTTCTTTGTATTTAATTGCTTAAAGGTAATCCTCCAGACTCTCAGGGTCTCACCTTTTATTTAAAAAATGATTACTCTCCCAATTTCTTTATTCAAATCAACAATTCCTTTTAAAAATCATTCAAATGTTTGTATGATTTTTAATTTTCTTATTTATCTTAAGTCATAAAGCTCATATATGTGCATTAGGAAAGGTACCCATCATGCCTCAGTTCCTAAGTCTCTTTGGTGCCCTTGAAACTATTCACATACATAATTTCTTTTTTCTTTTGCTTTTTTTAAAAGAACTTTCTTTGTTTCTTTATAACATAAACTATTCCCACCGAGCAAAGCATCTCTCTCTCTCTTACTGACAAAGGAATCCAAATTCTTAAATCAATACATAGATTATTTTCTCTCCAAAATTCATCAAAATCTTTTATAAAGGTTGTTTCTCTATGAGTATATTTTACTACTATATGTAAAACAATGTCCTTTTTTCTATTTGTATTGTTTCAAAATGTTCCTTAAAAAGTGTGCTAATACCTATATCATTTGAAAATCAATTTTAAGCACTTTATATAAAAGCACTTACAGTTTTACAAAACAAAAACATTACTTTGTAATTAAAATGTGTGGGCAGAGTCAAGAAATCTTTTAAGCTAAGCATTTTTTACTCTTACTGGAAAAGCCTAGAGGAAAAAAGTTGATTATATTACAAAAGACCTTTCTTCTTAGAAAATGCCGCTCATTCTAAGTTGTATTATATTTTCAACAAATGAGATTAATCATTTGTATCCGGCCTGGAAGAGAAGATTGTTTTTTAATATTGCATGAACAGATAAAACTTCCCAAGTTTCACGCTACTCTCAAAATAACAATCAAATCCTGGATCCATACACACAATTTAATAGTAGAACTATGACTCCAATAAACATCCATACTCTAAATGGACCAAAAACAGCAAACAACTTCCATTCAATTTTTAATAAAGATCCCATCCATGTCAAAAGCAAGCTATAAACTTACTAGGACCATATGGGATCATCTGGAGGGAAAACGAAAGAAATTTGTCTTATTACATCACATTAGATTTGACATTAGGAACATGTGCTTTAAATATCTGTACAAACTCCCCTAATTAAAAGCAATCATAGTGTGGTGGCTCATCTCCCTCAGCGGGATGTATGTGCGGGCTTGTTAATAGGAAGCAATGTCCCAAATGAACCCAGGAGAATATTTCAGTGTGAAAATGAATGATGTCAGCCTGGCACAGATTTTGCCTGGGTCTTCTCGATAGAATAGTTGCAATAACTACGATCAAATACAATTTTAAAGAAATGTATGTTAAAACAATTCTGACACAAAAATCTGTGAAGGAAAGGGTGTTATTTCTCCAAGCCAAAGAGGGCGCTGCTGCCCGAAGTTGTCGGGAGGAGGGACTGAATAAAAGGAACTCTTCAAGTTAAACAGATGGAACAACTCTAATTTTGCAGCACTTGTCAAGACACCAACTAGTTGATTGCCAGTGCTGACAGTCAGAACGACTTAGGAAAATGCTCAAAACATCAGGGAGAAAGAGGTGGGAAAGGAGGTAAACTTTATATCACTAACTCAAATGGCTCCTAGTGATAGTGTTGCACATCTCTGCAAACAGAAAAAATGAAGAAAATCCCATAGAGCCGTTTCATCATATGCTACCAGTGGGTGGCAGCAATCAAGATGAATTTCATCAGCAAGCCAAGGCTCCACTTGACTCCAGACCTTTTGGGTTATGCTTTGTCAGAGACATAGAGGATTTTTCAAAGTGAGGGCTTTTTCATTTTTCCATTCCAAGAATTGCATGAAACCTCTGCATGTAATAAAATAATTTAGTTTGACCAGTTTTGCTGAACAATTTCCTATTCATGGTCTCCAATTTTTCACTCATTCATACTTTGAGCTATGTGTAATGTATAGAGACCAATAGTTCTCAAAAAAAACTTCTAATCTAATTTCGAAACTAACAAGCCATACCAACTAGTTTCAAACAAAGTGATAAAATCATTCCAAACTATGAGCCCGCTGTTATTTACATGCTTGGATTAACAATGAAATCAATTTTGATAGTTTACAAAGCTTAAATGAGTCTATCAACCAATAACAGGATAAATAAACACAATTGCATGATCTAGAAAGTTTTACCTGAAATTTTTTGCTAAAAAAGTACTTTATTGAAAAATTTCCCATCCCAAATTTAATTTGCCTTTATCAACTGTTTATTTGTTTTTAAGTGTTTGATCTTCAAGAGAAAAAAAAAAGATTTTACCCAAATTGAAAAATCTTTATGTGAAAATTCTATTATCACATTGATTTATTAAAAAAAGCCATTCTTAGTATGCAAACCAAATGTGTCATCTTCTTCATTTGCCAAATTCAATTCAATTCACGTTTATTAAATGTTGACTGTATGGGAGGTAGTGCATTTGTTAATGTAGGTCACTTTAAGGTTTCATCATCATGGAGTAATGGAAAGAGCACAGGGTTTAAATGCAGAAGATGTATGTTAAAGTTTGGATTGCCCATTTACCTGTGTATCCTTAGGCAAGTAACCTTAATTCTCTGAATCTTAATTTCATCATCTACAAAAAGGATATTATTCATTCTTGAATGTCACAATGCCTTACATAATGTAAAACTATAGTGTCTTAATATCAATCCTTTCCTTCTCTTACTTGCAGGGATAGTTGTGCGAGAGAAAAATCTTGAGGGCAACATTGAATAAATATCTGCATTTCTCTAGGTATTTTATTGGGCCTGAATAACTCTTGCTAAGTTATGAAGTTTGTCATGAAGAACCTGTATAGCTGAAATCAAAATTTCTTCTGAGCCAGAATATCCTATTTATTTTCATATCTTTTCCTTTATCACCTGTGCACTCTGAACATTTTATTCCCACCCTTATCCACATATGCAAATCCTTGTATATGTGATTGGGCTTCACTCCCCCCAATACTGTCCAGTAAAGTGCTTGTCAGAGACTGGGTCACTGTTAACCCTTCAGCTGTCAGCAATTAAAGGAAGAGGGCTGATAATTATAAAAGAGCAAAACTAACCATTAATTTCTAATTTAAATACTGATTCAATTCAGTCATAGGGATGGGGAATATTTTATGTTCACAATTTTATTCCCTTCTATAGAAGCTGAACAGGGCTTCTCACATTCCATTACTCTATGAGATACACGGGTACCAATCAATCTAATCTCTAACAAATAGTAGAAATTTCAAAGATATCTCATAAAGATTTGCTGATTATTCCTTCAATAAACCAACCAAAATTAAACATGTATTAAGTGTCCTAGGTGTAAGCACTATGTTAAATGTTAAATGCTGTATATACAAAAAGGTGTTCCTACCTACAAGGGACTTATAATTCAATATTGTATGTAAGCAAATGTATACAAATTTAGCTCTATATAAGAAATAATTAATGGAGGGGAGGCATTTGAATTAAAATGGGTTGGGAAAAGCTGTAGGAGGGAATTTAGTTAGGACTTAAAGGAAGCCAGGGAGGTCTGTAGTCATAATGATAAAATAACTGTATTCTGGGCATGAGGGGCAGTCAGGAAGAATGTCTAGAGTCTAGAAATGGAGTACCTTGTTGAGGAAACAGCCAGGAATCACTTGAATGAAAGAATATGTGTAGAGATTATAAGGTATAAGAATGGAATGGTAGGAAGGGACTACATTATGAAAGATTTTGAATTCCAAAAAGACTATATTGATTGCTGGAGACAATAGGAAATCACTGTAGTTTACTTAAGTATAGGGATGACATGATCAGACCTGTGCTTTGTGGAAATTAGTTTAGTACCTGAACTGAGCATGAGTTAAAGTGAGGAGACACTTTAGCTAGATAGGCTCAGCAGCAGGCTATTATAATAGTTGAATTAATATGGTATGAAGCTATGCTAAGTGGTGACAATATCAAAGTATAGAAAGCGGGCATATTGAAGAAGTGTTGCAAAGGTAAAATCGGCAATCCTTGGTAATAGATTTGGATGAAGAAAGGCAGGGTGACAGATTGTCCAATATAACCCTTATCTCATAATAATCAGGGCCCCTTACATAGTTATCTCTTTTTTTCAATGATTACTACTTGTTGCTATCTATTCAATAAGAGGTAGTCTATATCTTCTCTTTTCTTTAAGCTATCAGGCTCAGTCTAATAAATGTTGAATTTTGATTATTTTCTTAATATTTTTGTCTTTATATACTCTACTTTCTAAATATATATTTTCTAAGGGAGACTTCTCGTTTAAAAAATGACTGAGAAAAAAAGACAAGCCAGTAAAACCAAACATAGAAAGCATTAACTGAATCTGCCATTATTTACAGTATTCCACATTTACAGTTCCCTAAACTCTGCAAAAGGACCAAACTTTTACATTATAATTACATAACTTTCATTTTATTCTTGGTTGCTGCTCTTTCGATTTATAGTATTGCTGTAAAACCTTAAATCACTAAGTAAAAATCAGCTATTATTTTTGTTTTCTTCATTTATTTCCATAAACTATGTTTTCAAAGCTAACTAGGGACTGGAAATACTATTCATAGAGGATCTTATATTCTACATCTTGTAGTCACTGCATGTATATATATATATATATATATATATATATATATACACATATATATGTGTGTGTGTGTGTGTGTGTCTGTGTGTGTATAAATACACATATATGTGTACATAAATATATGTATGTATATATATATATATTCTGCTTCATTTTACAACAGTTTTTGTCAATTCTCCATATTTCTTTATGCTCATCCTATTCAACATTTGTTATAAAACAGAGTAATATTCCATTGTATTCATATGACCCATATCCATGAATGGGCAAATGGTTTAGTCATTACTCCACCAACCCATAAGCATCTATGTTGCTTCCACATCTTTCTTTTTAAAGAGTAGTTGTAACAATTCATGGTGCCACTAACAATAAATTAGTTTTCTAGTACAGCATGTTCCTAAAACAAAGCTAACACATTTCTTGGAAATATCACTGAGGAATTTCCATTTCACATACTTGGGTGGGGGGAGAGAAAGTTCTACAGAATATACAAAGCAGTATATAAATATATGCTATCCACCATAATTATAATATTTACTGAGACTCTATACTAAATGTAAGGAATGGGGCAAGGAGTCAAGGATACCAAGAAGATAGGGGAAAAAACATTTTTCCCCTCAAAGGTGACAACAATCTACCAATTGTAGATATCAAAATATCAAATATCAAAATAACAAAAACAAGATCAAAAGATGAATAACCATGTAAGGTTGCACATACTAAGTATGTTATTGTCTGGTATAGAAAATATATTAAAGAATTCATTGTCTATTAGACACTATTGTCTAATAACATTCCAACTCTGAGAAGGGTCATTAAAAAAAAAAAAAGGAGGGATGAGAACCATTTTCCCACCTCTACCTGGTTAACTGCACAATATTTAGGCTCATGCTGCTGCTCTCAGGGTTAGGGCATGGTATTCACTTTGAAGTCTGATCCCTGTAGTTATTTTATAGCTACTTTTTATTTGTTAATAATGCTATTGCTAGTCTGTAAACTTAACAAGGCCATTTGACTATCTTCATTATCTTTGTCTTTCCTCCAGCATTCAGACACATAATAACTGATTAATAAATGTTGTCCATTAATTGAATGAATGAATGTACAAAGACATAAATTATTAAGGATACAAAAATTAAAGCATATCTCAAAAAAAGAAACTTGAACTTGAGACTTAAAGAAAAAATTAGGATTTATATACATCAATAAATAAAAGATGGAAATAATTTAAACAGTTTAGCAAAAACAAGTTTAAAAAAGTATAGGGAGTTGAATATGAATTGAATTGTTCAGTTGGGCAAAGGCTAGTATAGCACAGTTTTGGGAAATAAGGGTGGGAAGGATAGGTAGTGGAATCGGCTATTACAAGAAAAAAACTTTGAGATGATTTTATCCAACTTCTTAATATAATCTTTTATCTTTTAATGTTTTATTGAAGAATTAGGTGGTACAATGGTTGATAGAGAGCTGGGTCTGAAATCAGGAAGATATCTTCCTGAGTTCAAAACCAGCCTCAGGCAGTAATTCTGTGACTCTTGGAAAATTAATTACTTAACCCTGTTAGCTTTAGTTTCTGATCTGTAAAATGATCTGAAGAAGGATAAACTACTCCACTATCTGTGCCAAGGAAATCCCAAATATGATCATAAAGAATTGGACATTACTGAAAAATGATAGAACAACAACAATATTTTTATACCTTTTTCTCAAGATATCACAGTCATTTTATAAGAGGGGAAAGGCCCCCATTCTTATCTTGTCATATGTCTGATTATTCAAATCTTCATTGTGACAAAGAAAAATATTACTCAAAAATAACTAATGCAATGACAATGTATACACGATTCTAAACACTTTAAGTTCATTCTCACCTTTCTGCTATTAGGAAAAAGTTACCTTTGGTTATCTGGGATCTTCATTATTTTGCTTTTTGTTTTTCAGTTAACCAGAGTTCCAGAGTTATATATGGTGATCTTTTGATAATATATATGTTTATATACATATATATATTATATACATATATACATATATATTATATATATACATATATACATATATATTATGTATGGTGATATATAATATATATGTATATAAACATATATATTATCAAAAGATCACCATATATAATATATATGTATATATACAAAGGGAGGGAGGAAAGGAGGGAAGAAGGGAAGAAGGGAAGAAAGGAAGGAGGGAGGTGGGGAAGAAGGATGAGAGGAAGGGGAAAGGGAGGGAGGAAGGGAAGAAAGAAGGAAAGGAGAGAAGGTGGGAAAGCAGGAAGGCAGAAGGGAAGAAGAAAAAGCCCATGCTCTTGAAGAGCTCATACTCTAATGGGAGAAAAAACATACAAAGTATAAAGAAACTTGAAAACTACTTTCACTGAATTAAAATGTCTCTACCCTTCAAAACTCCCCTAGGAGGCTTCAGATATTTCAAAGATTTTAGAATTTCTATTAAGACCTAGATTTAACAGAATACAAGGTTTTAAAGACTGACTATGTAAATGCCATTCTGGTACTCCTCTCACAACACTCTGTTAAATGTTCTAATTTAATTGCCTAGTTTCAATAGTTTTCATTTACATACTCATTTAATTGAACCAAATTTCTACCCACTCCTAAACAACAAAATATCTCTCAATGTCATTTCTAAATAAGAACATCTGAAGATTTGAGAAGAAGAGAGAAAAGGAGAAAAAGAAAGTTATGCTGAGGCCAGAAGAAGGATGGATCCTTTTGGAGGATCCAGTACCACTTAAAATTTAAATTCTTTATTATCCTTAAGTTTTCTATAACCAGATTATAGACATATACCCTAAAAAAATCATGTATTTACTCCGGTATTTTAATTTCTGTCTTCCTGATGAGGATTTGAATTCCTTGAGGTAGGCACTCTATTTGCCTTCTTTTGAATTTCCAGCACTTAGTAGAGTACTTAGCATACATTAAAGGCTTAATAAATGCTTGCTAGTTAACTAACATCTGACATTTGACTATAAGTTTTTTTTAATCAGTTTCCTTTCCAGACAATGCCCCTCTGACTTCTCAAATCTAATTCTGGACCTAAATGTTGTTTCTCAGTCATCAGAGAGTATAGCATGGACACATGTCTTGCTGAACTCTGTTTAATATAGAATATATCTATGTGCAGAACAAGTTGACTATTGCTCTTGAAGAAATATGGTATAGCAGGAGGAATGTGGAATTGGGATCCCTAAAAATCTAGATTCCCATTCCTGACTATGATGTCTCTAGGAACTTGGGAAAATCACCTCTGGAGCTTAGTTTTCTGATTTGTAATATGATTAGATTTAAGATTAAGACTAGACTTTTAAGTTCCCTTTTGACATCATATCCTATGATATTCTATGAAATAAAGATTTGATATTGTAGAAAAGTCTTCATTCCAACTTCATGATATCAATCATACCATTTTCAATTCTTGGGTGTCATAGTACCCAGAGTTAAGCAGACCTGAGTTCAAAATTTGGCCTCAGACCCCTCCCAGCAAAGTGACCCTGAGAAAGTCATTTAGTTACTTATGGCCTCAGTTTCTTCAACTATAAAATGGGGATAATAATAACATTTATCTCCCAGGCTTGAGAGGATCAAATGAGATAATATTTTATAAACTGGAAATATCAGACAGGCACTTAATAACCCCTAATATCCTTCCTTTCTTGCATTGATTATTGGCACAATAGGACATATAATTCAAGGAACAATTAAAAAAAACTTTGATCATTACATTTGTTTTGAATATTAAAATACAAGCCTAAATTTAGTATAGAGTCTACTATCTTCCGTAGTTACAATATTTCTCCAGAGTTTTAGAAGCAGCAAACTTTTATTGAAGGAATATAATATGGAAGGCCCTATGCTGGATATTATAGATAGAAAGAAACTATATAAGTGAGAAAATACCTATATAAGAGGAATCGAAGGGCCAAGAAGGCTGATTGCCTCAGTTCTGTAAATTTCATTTAACATATTTGGCAACAATTTTTGGACATATTATTTTGCCTGAAATCATTACAGGTGGGGAGTATTTCATGAAAATTAAATACAGGCTTTAAGGAATGAAAATGTTAGTTTTTATATGTGCTGAGAATCTTTTGAAGCCCAAGAGGACATCCATGCTGAAGGGGTCCCAAATCTTATTGGTAATGTGCCTTACAGTGACAGATGTTAAACAGGAAAAAACACTACATATATGCCAAAGAGAGTTATACAATTCACATTTATGGCTATCTATGTATTTTCAGTGATGTTTATTCTTCTGACAAAATCATATCCTACAGTAAATTTTTAAGGTTTCTCTATGTTAAAATCTGCCTGCCATAACTCTGGGATATTCTGTTTTGAATTTCAGTGCCATTTTAAAAATTTTATATTTTAAACTACTTCATCCTTTTATTGCTCCTAATTCCTTTTAAATAATTCACTTTGATATCCATTCATTGTTTGAAATAAATGATGGGATAATATCAAATGGTAGACAATTTATAAACAGCAGATAAAGATAGTATAATCTGCAAAGATATCAGGATATAGCAAAGAAGGAACATTTTGAAGGCTAATGGTTGTATTATTTGATTTGATTTCAAAGTAAAAGATATTTTGCGGTTTCAAATTCTGAGATCCATCATCTTGACAGTATTTACTAGAGTCATAGTTCATGAACTGATAGAAGGCAACAGAAACTGTAGCCCTACTGTGATGCTTTGAGTTATGAGTGAAAATGTAGTCAGTGAGTAGAAGCAGTATCAGCCAATGAGCAGGGCTTTTTCCACATTCCAAATGTCAACTATTTACAGATTGAACCTTCTTTCCTGTTATTAAATGCCTTACTATGGAATTAGGGCAACCATGGTGTTCAAAGTTCAGGCCAAAGAAATGGAATCTATTGCAGCTCTTATAAAAGCTTGAATATGGGTCCACTAAAGAACTTTGTCTCTACTATCCAATGTCTGCTCTATCCAGTTTTGGGGAGGTTGAATAACAAACTGGTCCGAAAAGTGAGAAATTTTTTCAATCACAACAGCTATCAAATACTACTTACTTAGAAAAGTGGTCATGATACATATTGCCAGAAAGAACATCGATGGTGAGGAAATATTAGCTGTGTGACTTGACCCATTTTCTACCTTGGATCAAGGTAGAAATTCTACAAGACTCTGATATAAATAGTAATTGCTTATTTACGTAAGTGAAAGGAACTGTTTTGTTTTTAATCTCTCTCCCTAATATTGGGACTTCCTCATCTTAATGAACTCACATATCTGAACTTTTTCTCTTCTCTCCAAAGATATTCTTTGGTGATGACATATGGATGATAATTATAGAATACTTAAACCTAAAAATAATAAAAATCCAGTTAACTCAAAGCCAAGTGAAATTCATAATATTTGTCTAAGTTGACTACATCTTATTACTAGAGAAGTTATTATCAATGAAGGAATGTTAAATTTGATGTCAGACAACCTGATTTCTATTTCTATCTTTATTACTTTATACTATGTGGCCATGAGCAAGTAACTTACCTTCTCTGGGTCAATTGAAACTTAACATTCATAAAATACAACTTGATGTGCAGTTGTTATGATTCTTAAATATAGGAGGAGGGGAGGAGAGAATATAAAAACAATTTTTTAAATGAATTTATTTTGTCTTTCCTACCATTTATGCCATTTTAGTTGTAACTAGACAGAGTGATTGGGGCTTTGTCCCAGAATAATGATATTTAGAGGGCAAGTATTAAGTACTTAAAAACAGCTTCTTTCCCTATCACAATCCTAATTCAGGCACTCTTGTCTATCCTTATCCTGCTAAGCTTCTTCCAAGATAGAAGTTATCCTCATTTAGAGATGGCCCACACTCTCTGCCATGTATATTACACACCAGGTTCTTCCCCCTGACCCTATACCACTGAATTTGTCTAAAAAGTTGATTTGAGAAGATTTTCTGTGTTATTTAACCCAAATGTGTACTGAGCTCCTTAAAACTAGAATTATTAAATATCTTTCTCCATTTCCCTCTCATCTTCTCTTTTTACCCTCTTCTATCTCCCTTCTTTTCTCTAACCTTTTCTTCCCTCTTAGTTTCTTTCTTTTCTTTTCCTTTACCTCCCTATTCTGTTTTTCTTCTTCCTTCTTTTCTTCCTTTGCCCTGTATTTCCAGAGCATCATTTAAAAGTTTTTTTTTTTTTTTTCTGTTAAATATCTCCAAAGCAAGCTGAATTCCCTTAGAGGACAATGAGACATTTACCAAGAGGCTCTGGGTATTTTTCATGTGTAGTGGCAGTAGGAGTCAATATTAGCGGATTACAATCCCTAAGAAATTCTGCTTTGTGACTTGGTTTAAGTTGCTCTATGTAGCTATTGAAAATCTGATCATAGCTGATCTTTCATTATATATGTGTATGTTTGTGGGTATGTGTGTGCTCTGTGTGATAAAGGAGAAAGGACTTTGTGTCAACTAATCTCACATGCATTTGTTGTATATGCTACTTTTTCTTATGTCTTAATTTTTAATATGTAGAGTATTTCAATTATCTTGTTAATGCTTGTTAGATTTTGTCCACTGCACTGTAGGAATGTAGTAAACTATCAGCGCAGAACATGGAAAAAATATTATTCACTGTAGACTTATATACATTTTTATTGCCAGAACTTAAAGATGATTTTATTACTCAAGAGTAGAAGACTCATGAGCGTATTGTGCAAGTCTTCCAAACAAGTGTTAATAATATCACTTAAAACTCCCCACAGCATAACATATTTGCCTTGTGCTTTTTATGTCATCTTGGTTACATCTTTACTGTAATATATTTTCTCAATTCAAAATTAAACATGTATTTACAGACTAATGATCTTGTTTGTTTTTTTCCCCCAATAGGTACTATTTTTTCACAAGTCTAAGAGTTATATAGATGAAAAGATGTTTGCATTAGAAAGTCATTAATATGGAGGGATGGAGGCAAGATGTTGGAGTACAAACAGCAACCCAATTGATCTTTCCCAATAATCTCCTCCAAATAATGCTAAAATTTCAAATCAAATTTTGCAGTGGCAGAGCCAAAAAAAAGTTGGACAAAAACATTTTTCCAGTCTAACACAATATAGGAAGTTGAAGAAGAATTCTATGACACCACGATGAGAACCAGCAGAAATAGCAATAGCACCAGGTGCTGGAGCTCTCAGCCCAGAGATGATAAGGTGGCTGAACAACTGATCATAAAAATAAAAAGCTGAAAAGTGATATATTGTAGGGACTAGGTACAGCTGGCAGTGATTGGCAACTCTATTGCTCACAGTTCTAGGACTGAGAAGAGCACTTGTGGTTAGTAACAAGGGTGCAAGGACCCTGGTCAGTTCCAGGGAAGAGAAAAGCACTGCCACTTGTGACTGCAGAGGAAAGTGGGCTCTTTCCGATTAAAAATCAAAACACAGATCAAGGAAGCAGTGACCACATATCTCCCTGAATTGTAGCATTTTGGAAACACCAAAAAAAAAATTGTAGATCGCGAGAACTAGTTCAGAAAACAACAGTGTAATGGGCTGAGGTTTGAGTTGATGCACTGAGGTCCCAAGTACATGAGGCTAAATAGTAATTGGACTATACTCTATTAATATGCATGATTGGATAAAGAATGGCCCTCGCCCACTCTCTGTGCAAGTCCTGATGTGTTGTAGAGGAAATGACGATTTTGGTGGGTGGAGGCAGAAAGAGAGACAGGAAGAGAAGCTGGGAGAGATTGAGCCTGGGTTCCATACTCCTAGATGCTGGTCGTGTGGCTGCTGGTCTAGCTAGCTTCTTGACTTAGCTACACACATTGCTATCGCTGATTCTCTTCCACCTCCAATCTTTCTTCACTGAGAATAAAGATTGAAGATTTTTCCCTAACCTGAATTCCTGACTCCGGCTGATTTTAAAATACGTGGTTTTCACACAACAGCACATAATCCTATGAAATTTAGGGTATACTTCTAGTCCCCAGGTGACCAGAGACTACTTTAACATAAAGTCAAGAAATAATCTGAAAAAAAGAACAAAAATAATGAAAAAAAAAGTTGACCATAGAGAGATAATGTGGTGGCAGGGAAGAACAAGAAATAAACTCAGATGAAAACAAGGTGAAAATAACTACTATAAGAAAAGCCTCAAAGGACAATGCTAATTGGATCCAAGCAGAAAAATAGTTCCTGGAAGACTTAAAGTGATTTGTATTAGAGGAAAAATTGGGAAAAGAAATGTGCGTGATGCAAGAAATTATGAAAAGAGATTTAACAACTTGGTAAAAGAGAAACAAAAATAATAAAGAAAATAACTTTCTTAATAGAATTGGTCTAATTTTTTTTAAAGGCAGAAACATTTATTTATGAAAAGAACTTCTTGAAAATCAGAGTAGCCAACTCAGGTAAAAGAGATACAAAATCTCACTGAAAAAATGACTTCTGAAAAATCAGAATTGGTTAAGTGACTCCATGAAATGCTGAGAAACAATCAAACAAAATAAAAATAATGAGTAAATAACAGAAAATGGGAAATATCCCACAGAAAAACAGCTGACCTAAAATAAATCAAATAAAGATAATTTAACAATTATAGGACCTCCTGAAAGCTGTGATCATGTGCAAACACACACACACACACACACACACACACACACACACACCTTAGACATCGTATTTCAAGAAATTTTCAAGGAAAACTCCATCAAGATCCCCTCCCGAAAGAGATTCTCAAATTAAAACTCCAGTAATAGTGTAACCAAATTAAAGAGCTCTCAGGTAAAATAAAAATAATAATTCAAGCATCCAGAAACAAACAATTCAGATATCGTGGAGCCACAGTCAGAATCACACAAGTTTAGCATCTTCCACCCTAAAAGAGTGGAGGGCTTGAAAAGCAAGGAAAATAGGATTACCACCAAGAATAACCTGCTCAGAAAAAAATGGGGATGATTCTCTAAGGGGGAAAGTTGATATTTAATGAAATAGAGGACCTTAAAATATTCTTGATGAAAAAAAGAAAAGCCAAATAGAAAAACTGACATACACACAAAACTCAAGAAAAAGCTAAACATGAATGAAAAAACACATTCAATAAATAAATTAATTATATTTCTATATAGGGAGATGATACATGTAACTCCTGAGGACATTATCATTAATTGGGTATTAAAAAGGAATCCACATAGACAGAAGGCAAGTGTGTGAGACAATTATGTTGTGAGATGATCTCTAATAAAAAGGAAGAGGCAAGAAAAATGGATGCTCTGAGAAAAGGGAGAAAGGACAAGTAGAATAGGAATTTGTTTTCGCACATAAAAGACTCACAAAGAAAATTTTTTTATGGTGGAGAAGAAAGTGGGGGTGGGAATAGGCAATACTTAAACTTCATTCCTATCAAAATTGATTCCAAGAGGGAAAAATATGTATGTGCATGCACACACACACACACACACACACAGAGAGAGAGAGAGAGAGAGAGAGAGAGAGAGATACTATAATCTCTTTCTTAGGTAGATAAATCATCTTTCTTATCAGAGAAATAGAATGTTAAAGGGATAAGAGATATGGGGTTGGGGTATGTGTGAGTAGATGACAAAAGAGAGGTAAGATTCAAGATGGCAGTGATCAGAAGTAAAATATATTTTTAATGAGGTACAAAATAAAATGAGTTTTAAAAAGAATAAACGGAAGGAAATACATAATAATCATACTTATGAATGTCTATTGGACAAGTTCAGTTACAAAAAGGAAACAGCAGAGTAGGAACAAGAGTTCAACAATATATTGTTTACAAGAGACACTTTAAACAAAAACATATGTAGATAATTTAAAGAGTTAGTATAGATTTAAAAAAAGGTCAGGGGTAGCCATCATGATCTGAAACAAAACAAAAAATAAAAAGACACTTAATTAAGAGAGGAGATCAGACAAATTACATTTTGCTCAAAGGTACCATAGACAATCAAAAAATTTAAGGGCAACTTTTTCTAACAAAAGCTTCTTTCTCAAATGTATAAAAAACTGAGTTATATTATAAAATAAAAGTTATTCCCCAATTGACAAATGGATAAATTTTTAGAGAAAAACAAAGCTATTTGTAGTCATAGGAAAAATGTTATAAACATTAAGATAGATAAAATATATCTGTGATACCATCTCATACTTATCAGAAATAACAAATGTTAAAGGGGCTGAATGACAATTGGGACATTACCACTTTGTTGGTGGAGTTATGAAATGGTTCAACCATTCTAGAGAACTATGCCCCAAGGACTTCAAAACTGTGCATATATCTTGATACAACAATACAACTACTAGATTTATACTCTCAAAAAGATCAAAGAGAATATATACAAAAATATTTATAAGCTCTTTTTTTGGGATCAAAGAACTGGACATTGAGATGATACATTTCAAAAGGGGAATGGGTAAATAAGTTGAGGCATTTGATTGTGATAGCATACTATTATGCTATAAGAAATAATATGGGGATATAGTTTTAAAACAAAATATAGCAAGACCTATGTGAACTGATGCAAAGTGAAGTGAGAAGAACCAGAAGATCATTGTGTACGATAATAGTGATGATCAACTGTGAAAGACTTGACTACTCTGATCAACTGAATTTTCCAAAACAATTATTAAGGACCCAGAATGTAAAAAGAAATACTATTCAATTTCAGAAAGAAAACTGATAATTTCTGCGGGCAAAATGCAGTATAATTTTCTTATTTTATTTTTCTTGCTTTTTGTGATATGGCTAATATGTCAATGCTCTGGATAATTTCACATGTATCATAATATAATTTTTGCTTATCTTTTTAAGATGGAGGAAGAGAATTTTGAACTCAAAATATTTTTAATAATGTTAAAAATAAAAAAAATAAATTTGTGAAATCCATTTCAAGGCACACAGTTCACTAAATTTCATGTTGCATGTTTTTCATTAAAAAATTAGTCATGAGAAGTATAAAGATGTTGTGAATGTTCAATGCTGTTAAAAAAAAAAGATATTATCAAATATATATAACCTTTTCTGTTAGGAATTATCATTTAAGGCCTACAAACTTCTGGCAACTACTTAAGCATACCAGTTAGCACTGAAAGAGAACTTAGAGAATATCTATTCCAGTGCCTTCATTTTATAGTCAAAGATCCCGAGTCCTGGAAAGCATACATATAAGAAGTCTGAACACAGTTACTCTAATTGTAATCCATTGTTTCTTTCATGGCATCACACTGCTCAAGAGAGTATATGGAATCTGAAGGACAATTTTAAAGTGAGAACTAATTAGCTTCTAAAAAATCACTACTTATCACAAATAAATTTGTTAATATAAATTTCCAAACTGATGAATCAACATAGTATGCTCTTAAAAATAAGTGTAATATAAAACTGAAGGATTTTTAAACCTAGAACACATAACATTATTTAGTAGTATCTATTAATCAGTGTGCCACTAAAATCTAACTACATAATTTTAAATATTTAGATCAAAGGAAAATGTGCAGAAACCTGTGAATTTGGGTAAATTCATATTTTGTAGGATATATAATGGAGTAGGAATTTGTGGCTAACAAGAGATCTAGGAAAGGGAAACTACTATACCCTTTTAAATTTATTCTACTTTCTTCAAATAGAATATGATGGATAGCACTCTTGGCTTGGAATCAGTAAGAACTAGTTTCAAATCCCAACTGACTCAATAGCCGTGTGACCCTAAGCAAGTCACTTAACCTGTATGGTCTCAGTTTCTTCATATGTAAAATGAGAAGTTTGAACTTGGTGACCTCAAATGTACCTTAGAGTTTTAAACCTTTGATCTATGATCCTATGTTAATATCCCAGACCTTTTTTCCTTGCCAAAAGTTTTCAATTCATCCCAATGGAATATCTACTTCCTAGATCCATATTTTAAATTTTATAGTGGAAATCAACATAAAAATAAAATTACCATAAAGAAATGCACTTTGTAACCAACACTGCAAAAATACATGTTTTGTTTTTGCCTTTGTTTCACTAGCTACTACAATGCTTTGTACATATTAGATGCTCAATAAAGATTTGCTGAACTGAATTTCTTTGATAAAATAATGAAAATAGCTTAAATTTGTATTGCTATTAACAATACACATTATATACAAATATATTTGTCATGTAAACATATGTGTGTGTATGTGTGTATGATTATTTCTCAGTTATACATTTGTAAAGTGAGCTGGAAAAGGAAATGGCAAGCCTTTCCAGTATGCTTGTCAAGAAAACCCCAAATGGGTCATAAAGAGTTAGACTAACTACATACTAACTAACTAACATACATGACTAACAACAATATGTTTATATGTATATATACCCCCCACAAATATATGTATATATATATATATGTATGTATGTATATACATATATGTTTATATATACATATACACATAAATATATAATCTCTATATATTTTCTATTATCTCATTTTGCCTACACAAGAAAACCTGTGATCCAGGTAATACAAGTTATCAAATTTCATTTTTTTAGAGGAAGACTCAGGGTAGGTAAGTATATTATCCAAGATCATACAGCAAGTAAATGGCTCGTCCAGAATTCAAACCCAATTCTTCTAATTCTGAAATTAGGACTCTTCATAATCCATGTTGTGTTTGCCAAAAATAATGACTTAAATTCACCTTCTTAGGGAGAGAGGTAAGATAACTTTTTTTTTAGTAACAGATTCAAATTCTGAATTGTTCAGTTGAGGATTTAAAAAATAACCCAATTATTATTTTGGCATGTTTATGGCACATCAAAATAAATAGTCCTGACATGGTTATGACTACTTTGATCAACTTGATGATTTGATTCAATACATATCCTGTAACTTTTCACATATGGAAACTTTATCCCCAAAACACGCAGAAGTAAGCTATGACTGTCAAGTATTAGCACTTAAATCCTAATTTTCCTTCTCCTCAGGAAGAAAAGCAATCAACAGTCATTGATAACACAGGACAATTGCACTCTATCTTTAAAAATAGGAGTTATAAAATATGCTCATTTCAAAAGTAAAACAGAGACCAGATAAGAATAGAGAAGACAATTAGGTGTCATTATTCTCATTTTATTGAAGCTCATATGTAGACTTATTTTTTCTGCAGGTAAATAAATATGGATATGTATAAATGCTTATGAGCTTTATGTATAACTTTAATATTTTATATATTAATATAATACACACATATATTTGTATACATGTATGTTGTATAAAAGACAGAAAAACATAGAAGGCATTCTACTATGTAACCATATAGTATAAATGTAAGCAATGCAGATTATACATAAACATGCACATGTATGTGTGAAATACACAAACAGCATAGCATAATAGGTAAAGAATTCTCAGAAATAAGAAGATGTGGATGTAAACTTAGTCTCTGACTCATAGGCTTTTGTTACTCAACAGGCACATCTTTTATCTTTGCCATGTCCTATCTAATTCTTTAAAATAAGTGCAGAAATGTGGTTAATCTGAACTAGTAAATGTTTTTTCATCATATACCAGTGAAATAGCAAATTAGTCCCCACATACAAATACAAACACATGTACACATTATTTTATAACATATATACAGAGATGTATCCTATTCAATACATATGTATCATATTTATTTCAGAACATATTAATCAAAATGCAGTAAGCAGTATAGTAGATGGATTGCAGGATCTGGAATTAGAACTAATTTTAAATTCAGACTCAGATATTTAGTAAGTCTTTAAACCTAGAAAAATCACTTAACCCATTTTGCCTCAATGTCCTCACCCATAAAATGAACCAGAGAAGGAAAAAGCAAACCACTCCAGCATCTTTACCAAGAAAACTCCAAACTGAGTCACAGAGTCAGTCAGAAATCACATGATTAAATAATAATAAATCAAAATGCACACTAACATGAATATCTGTTATAGTCAAATCAAGAATAACATTTTAAATGCTCTAAATAACTATTGGTTAGAGAAATGCAAATTAAGACAACTCTGAGGTACCTTTTCACACCTCTTAGATTGGATAAGATGAAAGGAAAAGATAATGATAAATGTTGAAGGGGATATGGGAAAACTGGAAGACTAATGCATTGTCGGTTGAGTTGTAGGTGAACTGATCAAACTATTTTGGAAAGAAATTTGGAACTATGTCCAAAGGGTTATAAAACTGTGCTTACAGTCTTAGTATGTAGTCTGTATCCCAAAGAGATAATAAAAAAGAGAAAAGGACTCCTATGTGTAAAAATGTTTGAAACAACTCTTTTAGTAATGGCAAACAACTGGAAATCAAGTGAATGAATATCAGTTTGGGAATGGATAAATAAGTTATGGCATGTGAAGATAATGGAATATTACTGTTCCATAAGAAATGATGAGCAAGTTGATTTCAGAAAAGCCTGGAGAGACCTTTATGAATTAATGCTGCGTGAAGTAAGCAAAACATGGAGAACATGGTGCACAGTAGCAACAAGATTATGGGATGATAAACTATGAGGGACTTGGCTCTTCTCAACAATGTGGTGATTCAAGGCAATTCCAATAGACTTGTGACGAAAAATGCCAATCACATACATAGAGAGAATAATGGAGACTGATTGTGGATTGAAGCACAGTGTTTTCACATTTTTGTTTGTTTTTTCTTTATCATGGTTTTTTATTTTCCTTTGGTCATTTTTTTCTTTCACAATATGAAAAATATGGAAATATATTTTAAAGGACTGCACATATTTAACCTATATCAGATTACTTGCTGCCTTGGGGAGGAAGTAGGTAAGGGAAGGAGGGAGAAAATTTACAATACAAAGTTTTAAAAAATGAATGTTGAACACTATCTTTACTGTATTTGTAGATAAATTTTTAATTACCTCTGGTTTTTTCAATAAAAATAATTGAAAGTCTCTTACTTCAGAGTTTGGGGTAGGGGAGAGTCAAGATGGTGGAATAAAGTCAAGAAGCTGCTTGAACTGTTCCAGTTTCCCTCAAAAAGCAGATGAAACCGAGCTTTGGACAAAATTTGATAGAATGAAACCCCTCTTCAGCTCAAGAAAGACTGGAAAAACTTCAAGAAAGGTCATACTCACTGGAGTAAAAAGGGAGTTCACTCCAGGTTAGACAGACTCTGGGAAAGCTGGTGAGAAGTTATTAATTACAGCAAATCTGCACCTGAAACACTCAGTCCTGGTGTAGTAGAGCAAAATGGAGGAGAGAGGGGAGGACAGCTTCTAGTCCCAGCTCAGAAGGCAAATTGGAAAATCTGACTGATTCCTGAAAAGAACAGCCAAGATACCCCACCAAACATTAGAGCCCCTTGTGCTCAAAACCAAGGCTCAGAACTGCACAGGAAGCTTGGGACATCACCTCCTTTAACCAAGAGCAGAGCTCAACCTTAAAAATAAAAAAAAGAAGAAATACCAAAAGAAAAGTAAAGAAAATAAGCAAGAAACAGAAAAGAACCTTGACCATAGAAAGCTTCTATGTATGGTAAAAGGAAAGACCAAAACAGCAAGTCAGACAAAACACAACATTTGAATGATCTCCTGTGAAAGATTTATGGGAAATGAATCACACAGGGGGAAAACATATACTTAGATTATATTATATACTGTTAAAAAGAGTGCCTACATTGATGAGATCACAAATCTATCACAAGCCTAAAAATAATTTTCTTTAAACAAATTACTAATGTGCAGAGCTGCTCATTTTATATGTGACTGTATCACTTTATTTTAAGGTGATTGTTTTTGTTGGTCATTATACTTATAATAAAAGCTATTTTTGTTCATACTTCATTCTCAAAGAGGACCAAGATTATGAGAAGAGTAATGTCTTGACTTATACCTCACTTTCTGCTCCAGAATCATCCCAAATGTAGTGGTAAGAAAAATTCAAAACAACTAGCAATGGCCCAAGGTGCAAAGAGTTCCTAAAACATGAGTCTTCAACAACAGTACCTGAGATCCAAAACATTGCTGATTTTCTTGATTGCAAAGAGAATATGCATGACTAAAGGGAAAAAAAAAAAAAAAAACTTTACCTATTGTATCCCACAAAAGGAATCATTGTTTTTGTAAGCACTAAAACTACTAACCCAATCATAAATTTTTATCCAAACATAGTTTGTAATTACTACGTGCCAAGAAAAATGTCATTTTGCATTGAAATTTATTATTGTCATTGCTGAGTAGGTTGACAAAAAAACCCAACATCTGCAGTTTTTTAATGTGACAAGAAGATATAGGAGCCTTTCAGAAGCCTTTCCTTTCATTTTTTCAAACAATTTAAGTGGCCTGCTACAGATATTCAGAGTTAGATTGTCTCTTGAGGGGTTTAGGAAAATGGCAATATAAAGACTGCTTTTCCAATTGTGGCGCATGAAATTATTCCTCTGAGAGGAAACTGGTCAGGCAGTTTATTCAAAGCTTATTCGTGCCAACACAATCCAGTTCAATTACCAGTGAAAAGTTTTTGTGAAAGTAAAACACCCTAGAGCTTCTTAGAGTGAAAAGCTTATAGCTAAAATACAGAGAGTATAAGTGGCTGATATTCTTATCTACTTCTCTAATTGGGAATATTTCTCTTCTTTTGCTGATGGGAGAGTTTACAATTCCATTGGTTTACACTGGGAACAGGAAAGATCCATGGGAGAATTTTGGGTGTCCTATGGAATGAGAGATCCAGAAGGAAAGAATTCTGGAAGAATTAGTAGAGAATTTTGGTGTATCTAGTTTAGAAAGAGAAACATTTTATGCAGATTTCAGGTGGAAGGCCTGATGCTCCAAAGGAATCATTAGAAGAGTTTCTACCTTGAATGTTTTTTTTTTCATTTGAGAAGGAAATGATGGCAAGATGACCCCATGTCCCAAATTCCTCTTAGGACAGCTTCATGTAGTTTAGAAAGCTCATTGTGGACAATCTTCTGATTGAGATGGATTGAGATGATTTTCTTTTTCTTTGTTCTTTCTTCTGCTTGCATGTTGAGATAAGCCATGTGAGACCAAACACTATTTCTGTCATTAAATCTGCCAAACTTTGGGAAGGATTATAATTTTCATCTGTGCAAGTGGGATTATATATAATCCTGCAATGTTGTCTACTGTGATACTTTACTTGTATGGCACTGGGAAAGCAAATGAATTGAAATTAGTTATGGCTTCTCAGAGGCCATAGAGAACTGCTCTGAATTTGGGATGAGATCTGTGATTTAAAACAAAGCAGCATTTTGGCCTATTTTATGGGGCAACAAATTTCAGATGGGGAAAAATGTATAAGGAAGCTCAGATTGCTTTAATATGAAGGACCTCCCTTTGATTGGTTGCTTAGCCAGAAAGCTACATTTTAAAAATAAGTGAGATTAAGACAGTCATTTTCTTTCCTGTTACTCTCTACTCTATGCCCTCTGTTCTGCTGTAATAGCAACGATCACATTTCATCCATAATTTGGGAAAAAGAATTAAAATGAAAGGGGAAAGACTTCCTTCTGTTTGCTGTCTTTCACAGTGGATCTAAGAGGTATGCTGTGGAAAATTTATCTGTGAGTTCTGAGGCTAGTGGTGATTCCTACTGGATTAGGGAGTTGGGTCTGTGGTGACCAAGGAGCCAACAATCAAGGCAAAATCTTGCAGCCATCTAACCTAGCAGAGAAGTCCTGGGAAGCCAGGAAACCTAAAGTGGTCTCTGCGCTATAGAAACTAAGTTAATCTATAAACTTAATCCACTTCCCATCCACAAAGATTTAGGTAGCAGTAATAATGGTTATATCTTCCCTACATTGAGAAATAAATTTACATGCTTGTAATTTTTTGAAGTAAATATTCTTTCGTAAAATAATTCAATTCTAATTCAATGTTAATGGTTCAAAGTAACTGATGTGCAAGGGAAACCTCCCTTTACCTTTGTGGGATCACCAGTAAGAGCAAAAATAATTTGCAGAGAGCCTAGATTAAAAAATAAAAACAAAAACAAATATGACTTTTCTAAAGATGCCAGAGAATCCTGAAGGAAGGATAAAATGTAATAGATCTGTTTCTCTAAGTAGGGAGGGTCAGGGTAGTCTTTGTTATAGTAAATATATGAAATAATAAAAAAGTCCTGAATGTGGTCAGGAGACCTGAGTTTGCTTCCTGGCTATTTTATTCACTACCTTTGTTTGATATTGGGTAGCTCACTTTGGCTTCCACATGCCCATTTCCACATCAATAAAATAAGGGATTGAAACTACTTGTCTTACTTTACTTCTGGCACTAAATTTGCAGTCTTATGATATTTGCTTATATTAAATAGTATTCAAAATATTGGTTGAATAGATGAGTACTATTTTGTAATGGAAACCATCATTGATTAGGCACTTAGCATTGTATGACATATCTATCCTAGAGATTCTAGAGTCTAATACTCTTAAACAACATTTCTCATTTATGCATTTTTGTTCAAATTATTTTCAGGTATGCTTTCTCTTTTCATCTTGTAACATTAGATAGAGTTCAATAATGATAATTTTTAAGCCCAACATTCCCCTTGTATCCTTCCCTCAAAATAATTTATAACAGAAGAACAATTTTAAGCTTTTATACTTTAAGCAAGAAACACTGGCACGGGAATATGCTGGTAAAGGTTTAACAATTGCTTCCCTCAGGATGGGACTAAGATGGTGGAGAAGAGAATGCACTAGAGATGAATCCTCCTAATATTCCCCTCCAAACAACTTAAATTTAATACCTCTATTTAAAACATGATACAATTAAAGAGTGAGAGTGGAATGTACTAAAGGGAGAAAGGGAAAAAGAGAAATGGAATGGGTGCAAATTATCTAACATAAAGATAGGCAAGAAAAAGCTTTTACAGTTAAAGGAAAGATGGGAGGGGAGGGGAAGTGAATGAACTTTACTCTTCCCAGAAGTGCCTCAAATAGGAAATAACATAATAGTCAATAGAAGTATAGATATCTATCTTACCTTGCAGGAAAATGGGAAGGGAATGGAATATGGGAAAGTGGGAGGATGATAAAAGAGAGGGCATATTGGGGGAGGGAGTGGTCAGTAGCAAAACACTTTTGAGAAAGAACAGGGTGAAAGGAGAAAGAAAGAATAAATGAGGGGAAATAGTTAGCAATAATAATTGTAAAAAAAAAATTCAAAGCAAGTGTCTCTGATGAAATGTTATTGTTCTCTGGGAAATGATGATAAAGAATCTCTCAGGGAAAAAAAAAACCTAGAAAGTCCTCAATGGACATAATGAAATATACTGTATACAAAGTAATAGCAATGTTTTGGGATGACCAGCTATAAATTACTTTGTTTTTCTCAATAGTACAATCATCCACAAGTACTCTGAAGAACTTATGATGAAAAATCCATACCCAGAGAAGGAACTGATTGAGTCTGAACACAGTTCGAGGCATTCTTTATTTTTGTCTTTCCATCTCTCTCTTTATTTTTAACTTAATTTTTCTTGAAGGTTTTTATTTTCACTAAGATAAGAGATCTATGTTTTCTTTCACAACTCGACTTTTATGGTAATGTTTTACATAACTTCACCTCTGGTGTCTTAATTGTGAGTGGAGATAAGGGAGAGAACCCAGAACTCAAAAATCTTAAAAACAAATAAAATTTGTTTTGAACATAACTGGAGAAATATTAAATAAAAGTAGAATTGAAATTAGAAAAAATAAACATACACATACTAGTGGAAAACAAAAACAAGAACAGAAAAATAATACCTCAAATCAAATGCTGGAGTGTTAGAGCCAACAAAAGCATAAGGTGAGACATTTTACTAGTCCACGACAACTTAGGCAATTGGAAAAAGATATCTTTGGGGTAGGGGTCCATATGGATGCAACATCAGTTGTAGAACTACCACCCACCTAGTAGTAGTGACATAAGCAATGGAAACTCTTAAGCCAGAGACTCTAAAGGGATCTGATGACTGGCCAGAAAGTAATTACATGGTGCTATCATTGGACACAGGACTAGTTACTATTTGTCGACTTCTTTGCCTGTATCCATTTCTGGGTCATAGTTCTAGAGCAGAAAAGAACACTTTCAGGCAAGAGAGAGTAGAGAAAAGAATATAGCTTGTGGTTCAATGGAATGGGAGTCAAGAGGAGCAGTATTGATTGTGATCCCAAGGGATCACAGGCCCTTCCTAGTAAGGAAGGACCAGACTGTCACAGACCAGGAGAGCAAAGATCTCACCTCCCCCTAGGTCATACCAACTTGGAAGCACCAAAATAAGAAGAGTGGATAGGAAAATGAGGAGGCAGATAATTCTTGAACTTTATTATCATTAGAATTGGTTCAAAAGGGAAAAATATATGTACATACTTAATTGGGTAGAGAAACATACAGAAAGAAACAATTCAAGTAGAGTAGAGCCACAGTCAGGATAATACAAGATTTAGCAGCTTCTACATTAAGGACAGAAAGTTTGCAATACCATATTCCAGAGAACAATGGAGTTAGGAATATAACCAAGATTCACCTATCCAGAAAAACTGAGTATAATTCTTCAGGGGAAAAGATGGATATTTAACTTAATAGAGGATTCTCAAGCATTTATGAAGAAAAAGCCAGAGTTGAAATGAAAATTTCATTTTCAAATACAGGACTCAGGAGAAGCAGAAGGAGGTAATCAGGAAAGTGATATCATGAAGGACTTAATAAGGTTCATCTGTTTACGTTCCTAAATAGGAAATTATACTTGTAATTGAATAGAATTTTCTCATTATTATGGCATTTAGAAAGTATACACAAAGAACACAGATGTGAGTTAATATATTTTTTAAATGAAATTAAGTGGTGAGAGAGGAATATACTGGGATAAAGGAAAAGGAGAAGTGGAGTTGTGTAAATTATCTTTAAAACAGTAATAATAGAAAACATCCATTTCCCTTGTTGTGAGGATCAAATGCGATAATATACACAAAGCATATTATGAGCACTAAAGAATTGCATCCTTTTCAACTTTTGCTATAAAGCAGAGCTTCTTAGACCTTTTCCATTCATGATCCATTTTTACTCAAGAAATTTTTGTGACCCAGAGCATAAAGATATATACAAGTTATACAAATCAAACATTTACTGATAATAAATAATAATTTTGCAACTCACAGATTCAGTTACGAGACTCCTATGACGTCATGAACCACAGTTTAAGGAGCTGGGTTATAATTGATAGTCCCTGTTAAGCTGTGGAAGGTCACAACTTTGGGAACAATGTTTTGGAGAAAATGTGAAGAAGAGAGTAAGAATAGTTAGAGGTCTAGGAAATTTGACCCCAATAGATACTAAAAGACAGGTTAAGTTGGTCTATGGGAGGGAAGATTAGGGACATGATATGTTTTATAAATAAAATTGAGAATGGGATGCAACAGAAAAGTGGAGTAAAGAGACAAAGATCCCTTATATGTTTTCCAGTCCATTTAACTCTCCCTGGATATTTTTAATTATAATCTAATCATTTATAAAGCAAAAAGATCAAATGGTTCTGAAATCCCATGGCCTAAGTGCCTCATAATACAATGACTGTCCTAATGTTTTGTGAAAACTCCAATAGCAGTTAAGCAGCTGACACATTCCAATTTTCATCTAAAATACATACCATGCAGCCTGCTACAATCTTAAAAGTGAAGAGAGACTTCTATTCTTGCCATCATGATTAAAGTACTCTGGCAAGTTTTATATGGAAATACATTCTCCCAAACTTACACTAATGCATATTTTCCTTTCCTTTAATCTAACCATAAGGGAAACAAACGTTGATAAATTTAAGATGACTAGCACTCAGAAGTAGAAAGATTCAAAAATGAGAGACAAATACAGAAACATTCCCAGGAAACTTAAAATAAGTAATAATGTGCAATTTATGCACGCACATTTTCTTTTTCTCCTTTCAATTATTAACAAATCACATACTGATTCCCTGGAAAAATATCAATTATTTTTTGCACAAATTCTCCCTCCCCTCAATCACCTTCCCCCAAATAAGGGTCTTTAACATTGACATAAATGTGTAACACATCCCAGATGTACCAAGTTAGAAAATCATCACTATGAAGTTTAGTCATGGTCTAAATGCCAAAGTAAAAATGTTTTGTTGAGCCTATGTTTCTATGAATAAAACAGAATAAGCACATTACCGCATCTTCAATTTTGTGGCTGTTCAGGAGATCGGAAAGGAAATCGTCATGAAGGCTCTCTCTTCGAATCAGTGTAAATTCCCGTAAAAACACAGCTCCTTGGCTTTGATCTCCACATACCTGAAATGAGAGTATAATACAATTAAGGATTTAGTCATTACCTATAGATAGAGACATTTTGAATTTAATGTATCTGGAAGTGGTATAGAACCTCTGGTATTAATTTTAATTCTAAACAGAGTTATTAATAATTATATACATTCATATTCCTTTGTAGCTCCTTTGCAGCACTAGAAAATTGGATAATTTATCATGAGGGTGGGAACTGTTGAATAGAGTCATATAATGATGTGTTCTCTCTTCTTGTCCCAAAAAGAGCTCTCAAATCTTTGAAATTGTTTCAGAAATTTTGCTCAGAAATTATACTCTATAGTCTTTAGATCAAACCCTGGACATGACCCTAGCCTCAAGATAGCTAATACCCTTGAGTGGGTCTCTTATTTCACACCTTAACTATGACAGCCTTCTAACTGATGGGGCAATATGGTATAGTGAATGGAGCACTGGACTTGCAAGCTGGAAAATCTTGGGTCAGATCCCATCTCAGATATTAATTAGCTGTGTAATTCTGAGCAAAATATTCTGGGACGTATTTTCCTCATTTGCAAAGTTAAAGGATTGTATTTAGTAACTTCAAGTTCCTTTTCGACTCTAAATATATGCTTCTATGGCTTTCTTGCATTCACTTTCTTTGCCCTCCAAATTATTTATACGCTACAGTTACTTCTGACTAATCTTATTTCTCCTCCCCTTTAACATCCCACCACCCACCATGATGATATTCCCTGTCTTAAAAATTATCAATTATAAAACACAAATTCTTATCCTGGTATAATTCAAGATCCTCCTCATAAGGCTCCAACTCACTTTTCATCCTTGATTCCTATATAACATTACCTATTTTCTAGCCAGATAGCACTTCTTATCATTCCTCATTGATGATTTTTGTTCTATCCCCAAACTTCAGCTCATGCTTTTCTCTGTCCAGAATATTCTCTTTCCCAGTTTTATATATTGAAATTCTACCCATTTTCTAAGCCGCAGCTCATCCTTTTCTTTCCCTTTTAAAAAAGCTACCTAATCATCCCAACAGAATTTTTTTCTTTTCTGAACTTCCATAGCTTTTATTATGTACTTTGCTCATTGAACTTTGATACTTATAAATATGCTTTTTATTAAACTACTTGCTATTACTACTTATTAGACTATATGTTACTGGAGAATTTTGGATTTACCTTTGGATTGACCACAGCATCAATTGTTGTGCCCTCCAGTGTAGGAGATGTTCACTAATAATTTAGCAAGAGTATCTACCATTTCTCTAAGACTTTTCCAGTGTAACATAAGTAGGACTGAGCTTTGATTTTTCTCAGAGATCTATACCTGCCTGTCCATAACTACTCTCTTAGTATTTGTAAAGTTAAGTTAATTTTGTTTTCCTTGCTTTCCAAAGGGTGAGCCTTCAATCATCTCTACTAGCTCTTTATTCTTCTTCCCTACTAACATAGGGTATTTTGGATCCAAGTTCATTCTACCTTAAGGAGTTGACCTTCCATTTATCTCTGCCTCTTGTCACCTATGACAAAGCGTCCTTGTCACAGCATCTTTAAACATCAGCATGGTGAACTGCAGGGCCAGCTCAAAGAATGTAAACAAAAGAGAAACTACTCCTTTAGACTGCTGAGAAGGCTCTCAGCTCAGATGGGTGCAGACCACTCAAAAAATAAATACAAAGGGAATAAATACATCACAATGTAATGGAAAGAATATAAGATTTAAAGGCAGAAGACCTCATTCAATTCTTGGCCCTGGTGTTTGTTACTCATGTATTCTTGGGCAAGCCATATTCTTTTTCTGGTCCTGGGTTTCCTCATGTATAAAATTAGAGGGTTTGACTAGATGAACTCCATGGTCATGTTTAGCTCTAAATTTTATCCTAAATAGAAGGGAGAAAGGAAAGGAGAGGAATCATATAAGAAGTGCTCACAAGGAGATATCAAAAGAGAATGTGGAACAACTGTGCAAAGTCGAGTAAAATATTAAAAATTAGATCTTTAGGATATTTCATGTATAGAATTACAATGGAGAAACACATACCATAATATATTTTCATATATTAATATAGAAAGTTGTCTTCCTTCCTCTTGTGAGGAAATATATATATATATATATATATATATATATATATATAGTATTTTATATGTAGATATAACTACATATGGATATAGACATACCTAGATATTTAATGTATTTAAATAGTATATATTCTCAATACATTAAGATGTATTTCTTAAATGTCTTTATGTGTCAGGTAAAAGAGATACAAAAGCAGGGCATTTTCTTAGGCAGCTATACATTTATTAACTAGAAAACAGTTTACTGGATATATCCAAGTGAAAGACAAGTGCCAAGGATGACTTAAAGTTTGTGAATCTAGGTGACTGTACATGTGAATTGGATGGTCAGGAAAGATCTAATGACTAGAAATGACAAAATATATGATGAATGTCTAGATAATGTTTGGGGTCACCAGGTTTTGTGAAAATATGTACCCTTCCCTTCAAATTTCTGAAGATGAAACCTAGAGTCACCTTCAATAATAGAAATCTAAGAGTTAAATTTGAGATATGCCCAGACTAACTAGATGTTACAATACTCATGAGAATGTATATCTATTAAGTACAAGTATTTCATCAGTTTGGTCAAACTTTATCAGTGATCTAGTGTTGGATAGGACCTCTAAGGCTACCAATTTTAACCAGTGCCTAATAAAAGACATCTTTTACAATGTCCCTAAATGAAGATCTAAATTTTGCTTAATACTCTCTTCTGCAGGCAACCTCCCATCTCCTGGGGGTAATTCTTCTGTAAAAACTAACATAATGATCAAATCTGCTTTACACTATGTTGTGGAAATGCTTGTTTTATTCCATCAATTCAAAAGGCATAATTATATAATTCTGTCTGAATCAAGCTCATTAGACATTTTTGGAAATCAATTGTATTACTATTATTAAAATTCAAAATTTTAGAACAGTTGGCATCTATATTCATAACTTTGGTAATTTTTTTATTTTTAAATAATTATAACTTTTTATTGACAGTACCTAGACATAGGTAATTTTTTACGACATTATCCCTTGGACTCACTTTTGTTCTGATTTTTCCTTTCTCTCCCTCCACCCCCTCTCCTACATGGCAAGAAGACTTATATATGTTAAATATGTTATAGTATAACCTAGATACAATATATGTGTGCAGAACCAAACAGTTCTCTTGTTGCACAGGAAGAATTGGATTCAGAAGGTAAAAATAACCTGGGAAGAAAAACAAAAATGCAAACAGTTTACATTCATTTCCCAGTGTTCCTTCTCTGCGTATAGATGATTCTGTCCATCATTAATCAATGGGAACTGACTTAGATCTTCTTTTTGTCAAAGAAATCCATTTCCATCAGAATACATGCTCATATGGTAATGTTGTTGAAGTGTATAATGATCTCCTGGTTCTGCTCATTTCACTCAGCATCAGTTCATGAAAGTTCTCTCCAAGCCTCTCTGTATTCATCCTGCTGGTCATTTCTTACAAAACAATAATATTCCATAACATTCCCATACCATAATTTACCCAACCATTCTCCAGTTGAGGGGCATCCATTCATTTTCCAGTTTCTAGCCACAACAAAAAGGCCTGCCACAAACATTTTGGCACATACAGGTCCCTTCCCCTTTTTTAGTATTTCTTTGGGATATAAACCCAGTAGTAGCACTGCTGGATCAAAGGGTATGCGCAGTTTGATAACTTTGGGGGCATAGTTCCAGATTGCTCTCCAGAATGGTTGAATTCGTTCACCACTCCACCAACAGTGCATCAATGTCCCAGTTTTCCTGCATTCCCTCCAACATTCATCATTATTTTTTCCTGTCATCTTAGTCAATCTGACAGGTGTGTCGTGGTATCTCAGAGTTGTCTTAATTTGCATTTCTCTGATCAATAGTGACTTGGAATACTTTCATATGAGTGGAAATAGTTCAATTTCATTTGAAAATTGTTCCTATCCTTTGACCATATATCAATTGGAAAATGGCTTCATTTCTTATAAATTAGAGTCAGTTCTCTATATATTTTGGAAATGAGGCCTTTATCAGAATCTTTGATTGTAAAAATGTTTTCCCAGTTTGTTGCTTCCCTTCTAATTTTGTTTGCATTAGTTTTGTTTGTACAAAGGCTTTTTAATTTGATATAATCAAAATTTTCTATTTTGTGATTAAAAATGATCTCTAATTCTTATTTGGCCACAAATTCCTTCCTCCTCCACAAGTCTGAGAGGTAAACTATCCGATATTCCTCTAATTTATTTATGATCTTGTTCTTTATGCCTAAATCATGGACCCATTTTGATCTTATCTTGGTATATGGTGTTAAGTGTGGGTCCATGACTACTTTCTGACATACTAATTTCTAGTTTTCCCAGCAGTTTTTGTCAAATAATTAATTCTTATCCCAAAAGTTGGGATCTTTGGGTTTGTCAAACGCTAGATTGCTATAGTTATCGACTATTTTGTCTTGTGAACCTAACCTATTCCACTGGTCAACAATCTATTTCTTAGCCAATACCAAATGGTTTTGGTGACTGCTGCTTTATAATATAGTTTTAGATCAGGTACAGCTAGATCACCTTCATTTGAGTTTTTTTTTTTTTTTTTCATTAATTCCCTTGAAATTCTCAACCTTTTGTTCTTCCATATGAATTTTGTTGTTATTTTTTCTAGGTCAGTTTCTTGGGAGTCTGATTGGTACAGCACTAAATAAATAAATTAGTTTAGGGAGTATTAGAATCTTTAATATATTCTCTCAGCCTATCCAAGAGTACCTAATATTTTTCCAATTATTTAAATCTGACTTTGTGTGGAAAGTGTTTTGTAATTTTGCTCATATAATTCCTGACTTTCTTTTGGTAGATAGATTCCCAAATATTTTATGCTATCAACAGTTATTTTGAATGGAATTTCTCTTTGTATCTGTTGCTGTTGGATTTTGTTGGTGAGGTATAAAAATGCTAAGCATTTATGTGGATTTATTTTGTATCCTGCAACTTTGCTAAAGTTGTGAATTATTTCTAATAGCTTTTTAGTAGAATCTCTGGGGTTCTCTAAGTATACCATCATATCATCTGTAAAGAGTGATAATTTGGTTTCCTCATTACCTATTCTATTTTTTTTTTAGTCTCTTTCTCTATTCTTATTGCCGAGGCTAGTGTTTCTAATACAATATTGAATAATAATGGTGATAGTGGGCAACCTTGTTTCACTTCTGATCTTACTGGGAAAGGTTCCAGTTTTTCCCATTACTTTTTCTGCATCTATTGAGATGATCATATGGTTTTTGTTAATTTGATTATTGATATAGTCAATTATGCTAATAGTTTTCCTAATATTGAACCAGCCCTGCATTTCTGGTATAAATCCTACTTGGTCATTTTGTATTATCCTGGGGATGATTTTCTGTAATCTTTTTGCTAATATTTTATTTAAGAATTTAGCATCAATATTCATTAGGGAAATTGGTCTATAATATTCTTTCTCTTTTTTCAACCTACCTGGTTTAGATATAAGTACCATGTCTGTGTTGTAAAAGAAGTTTGGTAGGACTCCTTCAATCCCTATTTTTCCAAATAGCTTATATAGCATTGGAGTTAATTGTTCTTTAAATGTTTGGTAGAATTCACATGTAAATCCATCTGGTCCTGGGGATTTTTTCTTGGGGAGTTGGTTAATAGCTTGTTCTATTTCTTTTTCTAAAATGGGACTGTTTAGTCTATTTACTTCTTCCTCTGTTAATCTAGGGCAAGCTATATTTTTGAAGGTATTCTTCCATTTCATTGAAGTTATCAAATTTATTGGCATAAAGTTAGGCAAAGTAACTCATTATGGCTCTAATTTTCTCTTCATTGATGGTGAGTTCTCCCTTTTCATTTTTAAGACTTACAATTTGATTTTCCTCTTTCCTTTTTTTAATCAGATTTACTAAGGGTTTATCTATTTTGTTGGTTTTTTCATAGAGCCAACTCTTAGTTTTATTAATTAATTCAATAGTTTTTTTACTTTCAATTTTATTGATCTCTCTTTTTATTCTTAGAATTTCAAATTTAGTGTTTGGGGGTTTTTAATTTGTTCCTTTTCTAGCATTTTTAGTTGCAAGCCCAATTCATTGACCTTTTCTTTCTCTATTTTATGCAAGTAGGCCTCTAGAGATATAAAATTTCCCCTTATTACCCCTTTGGTTGCATACCACACATTTTGGTATGACGTCTCATTATTGTCATTTTCTTAGGTGAAGTTATTAATTATGTCTATGATTTGCTGTTTCCCCCAATCATTCTTCAGTATGAGATGATTTAATTTCCAGTTATTTTTTGGTCTATTTTCCCCTGGCATTTTATTGAATGTAATTTTCATTGCATCATGGTCTGAAAAGGAGGCATTTACTATTTCTGCCTTACTGCATTTGAATTTGAGGTTTTTATGTCCTAATATATGGTCAATTTTTGTATAAGTTCCATGAACTGCTGAGAAGAAAGTATACTCTTTTCTGTCTCCATTTAGTTTTCTCCAAAGATCTATCATATCTAACTTTTCTAGTATTCTATTTACCTCTTTGACTTCTTTCTTATTTATTTTTCTGAGAGTGCAAGGTTGAAATCTCCCACTATTATAGTTTTGCTGTCTATTTCTTCTTGCAGCTCTCTTAATTTCTCTTTTAAGAATTTAGATGCTACACCACTTGGTGCATATATGTTTAATATTGATATTGCTTCATTTTCTATGCTACCCTTTAGCAAGATATAGTGCCCTTCCTAATCTCTTTTAATTAGATCAATTCTTGCTTTTGCTTGATCTGAGATGAGAATGGCTACCCCTGCTTTTTTGACTTCACCTGAAGCATAGTAGATTCTGCTCCAAACTTTTACCTTCACTCTGTATGTATCACCCTGCTTCAGGTGTGTTTCCTATAAACAACATATTGTAGGATTTTGGCTTTTAATTCATTCTGCTAACTGCTTCCTCTTTATGGGGGAGTTTATCCCATTCACATTTATGGTTAAAATTACCAGTTCTGTATTACTTGCCATCTTGTTAACCCTTGTTTATGCTTTTCTCCTTTCCTTCCCCCCTTATCCTCCTCCCCAGTATTAAACTTGTGAGCACCACTTGCTTCTCACAGCCCTCCCTTTTTAGTATCCCTCTCCCCACCTTAGAGTTCCTCCCCCTATCTTACTCCTTTTCCTCACAATTTCTGAATTCCCTTCCACTTATCTTACTCCTTCCCTTTTCACTTTTCCCCTCCCACTTTTCAATGAGGTGGGAAAAGTTTCATCTTAAATTGAATATGTCTAATATTTTTCTCTTTAAGCCAATTCTGATGGCAGTAAGATACACACTATGTTCATCCCCCTCCATTCTTTCTCTCAGATATAATAAGTTTCCTTTGCCTCTTCATGAGATGTAGTACCCCCACTTTACCCTTTTCCGGGTACAATTCCTTTCCACCTCTAGATTCTAGAACAAAGTATACATGTGTTCTTTATATATATTTATAGCAGAAATATAGTTCCCAAGATTTCTTTTTACCTTTTTAGGGTTCTCTTGAGCTCTATATTTGTAGATTAAACTTTTTGTTTAGTTCTGGTTTTTTCATTAAAAAATAGGTGAAATTTGCTTATTTCGTTGAATGTCTATCCATCTTCTTCCCTGGAAAAAGATGCTCATTTTGGCTGGGTAAGTTATTTTTCATTGCATATCAAGTTCCTTAGCCTTTCAGAATATCATATTCCAGACCCTTTGATCCTTTAATGTGGACACTGCTAGGTCTTGAGTAATCCTTATTGTGGCTCCTCTATATTTGAATTGATTTTTTTCTAGCAGCTTGCAGTATTTTTTCCTTCATCTGATAGTTCTGGACTTTGGCCACTATATTTTTTGGTGTTTTGATTTTAGGGTCCCTTTCACTATGTGATCAATGAATTCTTTCAATTTCTATTTTACCCTCAGTTTCTATAACTTCTGGGCAGTTGTGTTTGATAATTTCCTGGAAAAGACCATCCAGGCTCTTTTTTTCATCACATTTTTCAGGGAGTCCAATAATTCTCCGATTGTCTCTCCTAGATCTATTTTCCAGGTCTGTTGTTTTCTCAAGAAGGCATTTGAAATTTTTTCCATTGTTTCATTTTTTTGGTTTTGCTTGACTGATTCTTGGTGTCTCCTTGAGTCATTCAATTCCATTTGTTCGATTCTGATTTTCAATGAAATATTTTCTTCATTCACTTTTTTATATCTTTTTCTAATTGTCCAATTGAGTTTTTAAGTGAGTTGTTTTGTTCTATGGAATTTTTTTCCATTTTGCCAATTTTATTTTTTAGAGAGCTATTTTCTTTTTCCAGTTCACTAATTCTGTTTTTCAAGGATTTGATTTCTTTGTCCACTCTATCTTTAAATGAGTGGGATAACTTCTCCAGACTCTCTTGCCAAGCTTCCCTTTCCTTTTCCCATTTTTCTTCTAGCTCTCTTGTGAGGGCCTTTTTTAATTTCTTCTATGAGAGTCTTGTGTGTTGAGGACTTGATCATATCCCCCTTTGGGGATTCACCTGGAGAGAGTCTGTTTTTAGTCTCCTCAAGGGTTTAAAGTCTGCTCTTTATCCATATAAAAGGTATCAATGGTTAGAATCTGTTTAAACTTTTTGTTCATTTTGTCAGAGAAGAATCAAAGAAAACAAACTAACAAGAAAAACAAATGCAGTCTGCTTTTTTTTGGGGGGGGAGGGTGCTGTATGGTATTACTGAGCTTCCTTTACAGACTGCGGGGGGCAGCAGCAAGGCACTAGCAGGACAGCAATGGCTGTGCTGGGTCTGTGCTCTGAGACTCTGAGAGAGGGCTGAGACACTCTGGGTGGGTGTGGCCAGTTCCCAAGAGACCTTAGCTTTTCAGTGTTATAGTCTTTACCCCCTGTGTTTACAGCTTCTCTGCTGCTCTACTGGCTTGCTGCCAGGGCAAACTAGTCACACTATGGTAAAATTTGTTCCACAGAAATGGCTGAGATCACACCCCATCCCCCTCCAGTCTGCTCAGTGCGAGCTGCCTGCCATGCTCTCACTGATACTCCTTGCCCTCAGTCTGTTTGCCAGTCTAATCAACCATCCCACCATCAAGCAAAAACAAACCTTTTCTGGTGAATTTCAAGGGTGTCTTCTGTTGGTAATTATTTGTGGGTAATTTTTCCAGTCAAGCACTAATTCCGAGGCTTGTCATGAAATAAATTCTGAGAGCAAAGACAGAAATTAAATAGATGTGTGTGTCCTCTCTGCCATCTTGGCCAGAAGTCTATAGACCCATCGCTGTGGTATTTAAAATAGCCATGGAGTAAGAATTTATTTGAATTTTTAAGTTGACATCTATTAAAATATGAGGACACACCTGACTGATATCATTTCTAAAGACCAAGTAGACAATAAATATACACAGAAGGAAAGGATAATTAAATGATGTATGAATTATGTCCTGGTTTAAAATCTATTCTCAAATATGAATGTAAAATATTCTGTATTGATTATTTCATGATAAAGAAAATCTGTTTGCATTTCCCAAACATGTTTCAATTTATCTTTTTTTTTATAATGACTTTAATTGCACTTAGAGAACTTAAATGCATTGTATTATTGATAGCTAATATCATCATCATCATTCTTATTACTATTCACAAATTTTGCCTTTCACATCAAGAAGCTATGTTTGTATCTTAAGAGCTATAGCACACAATATCTCTATATTTGATAGAATCTCAAAGGCTACCGATTTTACCAGTGAAGTAAAGGAAGACATCTTTCACAATATCCCCAAAACATATCTGATTTTTGCTTAATAGTTTCTCTGAGGGGAAATTCCATTTCCTGTGGTAACTCCTCTGGACAATATTAACATAATGATCAAATCTGCCCTACATTATGTTATGGAAATTTTACTGCATAAATTAAAAATAAAATAAAACAAAGAAATTTGCACTCATTACTGCTAGTTTCAGCATTCCACATGATAGCCTTCAAGTAGTTGATAGGAGAAAATGTAGGAATTATATCTAGAAGTCAAATAACTACATAGTGACTTTGAGCAAATCACTTAACCTAATGGTCATCAGTTTCTACATCTGTAAAATGAGAAGATTGAAAGTGAAAGATCAATAATATTCCTTTGAGTTTTACTTTTATGATACAGTTATCTCCTCCCATCTCTCCTATAGGTTAAAAACTCTCAATTTATTTATTGTATCTTCATATGAAATGATGCCAAGGCTCTTAATTATATTCTCCATTTCCCATGTCCTTCCTAAAAGATGGCAGCCAAAATTGAATTCAATATTCCAGATGTGATGTGCAAAGATAAGTTAATCTTTCCATAGGTACAGAAGTGTGAATGGAACAAGACCAAGTGTGGGAGAAAAGGAACTTGCTTTTTTTTTTCCTAGGTGGTAAGACTCCTCTGGGACTAAACCTCATACACCACTTGCCTGGATCCAATGAATTTCACATATTTTACTTTGTTAAAGAGTTATTTGAATATGGGGTCAGAATTCTGGAAAGTGAAATGGAGATCAGTGATACATTTTGTTTTCTACCATTATAATTTGACACCTCTGCTGCAGAAACTGAAAAGTTTGTGACAGACACAAACTAGACAAATCACTATAATAGTCTAAGAATTCTAGGACATTTATTTATTATTTCTTTACTCTGAAAATGGCAACAAATATGATAGATGTATAAAACCAAATAATCTCCTTAGAGGACTGATATTTGCTGTGTTTTTAATTCTCATGTGAAAACATAAATATTGATTGCTTCCCCTTAGTAGGATTTAGGTTTCAACATAATTTACAGATATAAGCACTATATATCTTTTTTATGCTATAAATTCCTTAAAATCCAGCTTTATTTTACATTTCAAGAGCCAAGACATGTTAATTACAAATCTAGAACCCCAAACAAGTTAAAATTAAATGGATTTGTATTATAATTTAAATATTAAAATTTTATACTAAGCATTATAATTGAAATAGCTAGATGGCACAATTGATAGACTATAAAGTCTAGATTCAGAAGAACGAAGCTGAAATCCAATGTCAGACACTTATTAGCTTTGTGATCCTAAGCAACTCATTTAATCCCTGTCTGCCTCAGTTTCTTCAACTGATAATAACAGCATCTTAACTCTTAGAGTCACTATGAAGATTAAATGAAATAACATTTATCAAGCATTTGACAGTGCCTGAAACTACTAGATGCTATATAAAATACCAGCTTTTATATCATTTTACCAAAGAAGCAAATTGGACAATCTATATGTCAATGCTAGGAACACTGAAATGATTTGTGTAATAGTAGTCTAGGGAACAGCTCGTGGCTTCAGAGTCAAGGTTCTCTCTCCATCTACATTTTTTAAAAAAATTGCTGGAAGATAGTAGAGGAAATTGGCTTGATTTATCCAGGAAGGGATAGAAAATCAAAAAGTCCAAACATATCCTTGTTTTAGATTTCATTTTTAGTCATGTGACTATGATATTGAGAGGTAAAGGGAGTCAGAAAACCCAATCTAGCCCAACCCTCTCATTTTACAAATGAGGGAATTGAAGGCCAAAATGCTTAACTGACTTGCCTGAAGTGAAATAGGTAGGAAGGAGGAAAGCCAGCATTTAAATCCAGGCTCTCTCTTTCCAAATCCATGGCTATTCCCACCACACCATGCTAACTTGAGTTTACAATGATTATATGGCTAAGAAGAGATAAGATATACTTAGTGTACATTTGATTTTTTAAAGTTTTACTGTTTCCAAGGAAAAGGCTCTTCCAGTTTGCTACTCCCTTCTGGACTTTTTGGAGACATGAAACTAAAGGACAAATATCCTTATCCTTTGATCTCAAATACCGTGTGCAAACTAAAAAATGAAGAAATAGCATTAAAGGGAAATTAAGTGCACATTGCTAACATTTAGCTTATTTTAAGAATACATGGTATACTCAAATTAACTCAACAACAAAGAATCAGTCTGAAAATTGGAAGGGACTTTAAAAGTCATTGAGGTATATATATATATATATATATATATATATATATATATATATATATATATATATATATATATATATATATAACTCTACAACTTTCACTCATTGAGCCTAATTAGATAGATAGATATAAAACTCTCTACAACTTTCACTCATTGTGCCTAATTATAATATCTTGGATCAAGATGTAGAAATATAATAATTCTTTCATATAGTAGCCTTTCAAATACTTTAAAATAAATATTATACCTCCCCTAAGTCTTCATTTTGGTAAAAATAAACACTCATAGTTTACCAAATTGTCATTGGAAGAGAACTTAGAGGTCATGCAGTCTAATTTTCTCATTTTACCAATGAAGAAACTAAGACCTAGAGAATTGAAGTGACTTTGAAAAGGTTTACATACTAAGTGGGAGAACTAGGATTTGTACAAATTTCCTTTTATTCCAAATCTAGCATTTGCAAACTGTCTCCCTTTGGAAGTTCTCTAGTTATTAACTTGATTTTCATTGATTAATGGATAATTAAAACAAAAAACAAAACAAAACACAACAAAAATAGTTCTCTAGCACCTAGTACCAAGGATATACTATCCACTAAAATTTATGAATGATGAGATAAAATGCTAAGTTTGGGGGATACAAATACATATTTCATGAATCCTAAAATCTGCCCCTTTGCAATTTGACATTTAAGCAAATTGAATGCAAGTCTAAAATTTTTCTAGTCTTACCTTTTCCTATACCCTCCAAATACTTGCTTCTTATGTTTAGTAAAATAGAAAGTATCTTGAATTTCAATGAATTCCATTTTCTTGGGATAATGGGGAAAGAACTGGTTTTAAAGTCAGAAAAGCTGGCCTTTACCACCACTAGACTTTATGATTTGGGGTCATTTATTTAACTTTCCTGTGTCTCAAGTGGGTCATTAATAAGAGAGTTGGACTAAATGACCTTCATATCCCTTCTTATTTTATCTATGATGTCTTATTTCACAAGCCAGAAAACTGAGGGTTATGTGGAATTGAAGGATAATAATAACTATGATGATAATGATAATAACAATATTTATAAAGTGCTTACTTTGTACCAAGTCCCATGCTAAATGTTTTACAATTATTATCTCATTTAGCCCTTACAACAATCCTTGGAAGTAGGTGCTATTATTATCTTCTTTTTATAGAAGATGAAACTGAGGCAAACAGAAGCCAAATGGTTCACTCAAGATAATATATCTAGTAAGTATCTGAGGTTGAATTTTAGCTAAAATTCTAACCAGTGGGTTATGGAAAGCTTTGTGGAGAAAGTGGCTTCTTAAAATGTGGGTTGGTACACCATATGGGGTCACATAACTGAATATTGGGGGTCATGAAAAATTTGGCAGGAGTAAAAGGTATCAAATATTCTGCCAAGATTTTATTGTTCATATAAAAATAAACAAGCAATCTATTTCATTTGTATAAAAATTTGCTTTTGTCTTTAATAAGTGGTAAAATATATATGTACCAAAGAATTGTTTAAAAATACATTTCTTTATTATTTATTATCAATAAGTATTTAATTTGTATACCTATTCTATATACTTAGATATCCAGAGTCAATTAAAAATTCTTGGATTAAAAGGGTCACAAATGGAAAATGTTTAAGAAGTCCTATCTTAAAAGATGGTTGCGAATTTAAGTCTGTTAGCTTTCAGATTTAAGTGCAGTATGATCTTTTTTTTTTTTTTTTTTTGCTTTTACAATCTTATCATTCTGCAGAAGCAGCAAAGATACTGGAAGCATCTAAGAAAAAAAAAACCAAACGTATTTTTAAAATTACTAGAAGTCTTAGTGGCAATTAATTACACCAAAATTTCATCCTGAATCTTACTCAGAAAAAAAAAAAAAGGTTGGTTCAATCATGTTGGTTAACAGCTTATTGGTTCTTCACAGAATATCATTCCCAAGAGCTACAAAGGAAGTAAAGCTATTGAATCAGCAGTTTTTATTGTTTTTAAGAGTCTGATGAAGAAAAAAAATTGAATTGTTCCTGAAAGTATTTTGTTAGTGTATATAGATGAGTGTATAAGTGTCTTATATAGATAAGCCTAATTTAAAAATCTATATCATAGAATATTAGAATTAAATATACCTGGCTCTATAAAGATAAGTATAATTTTTAAATTTATAACATATTAGAATTAAATATAATATATGGCTCTATAGATAAGACAAATTTAAAAAACCATATCATAGAATAGTAGAATTGAAAGAGCCCTAAGCAATCATTAATCCAATTTCCTTGTTTTAAAAAGGAAGAAATTAGGGTTGAAACCATTGAAGTGACTTTTCCAATATAACCCCTAACTAGTAACTAATAAAGCTAGAATTCAACTCAATACTCTCTAAAACCAAGTCTAGGCCTCTTTCTATTAAACTTTCTGCATAATGTTATCAGGTAATTTGTCTGAGAAACTATTCTTAAAGCATCTTTAGATATTCCTACATAGGTAATGGCTGCTAAACATTCCTAGATTGGTGTTCTTACCCTTCTAGAAATAAAATTCCAACTTTTCCCCCCATTACTCTGACCCTACCAAAAAATAAGATCAAGATAATTAAAATATAATTCTTATAACAAAATTTAGTTAATTAACAATTATATACCTGACATCAGAAAACAAACTCTTTTTTTAGACTTTGTTCTTTCAACTTTAATTAGCATCATTAAAGATTACAATGCTAAAGGTTAAAGCTACAAAAAATGCATTACAGGAAACATATTGAGTCAAAATGTTTGATGATGCTTCATATTTCTAGTACAGATGTTCTTATTTAGTGAGGTACTGTTTAAAGTAAAACTTAAGATATGCTTTAAAGTATAGTGACCAGATGTACCCACATTTTAGGATCTGTCCCTGAATTACAATAAAAATAAAATTCATTAATTTAACAAAACATTCTTTTCATTTCTCTGTGCTTAGGTCTAAAGTAATCTTAATAAAGTAGGCAGTTATCTTGGTGAGAGAAAAGACCCTATTTTTATGTGTTTTTTATGACATGGGCAGTTTACATATAACAGTGATCCTAAGTTAACTATGGGATCATAGGCAATCACTTAACCCCTCTGTGTCTTGAGTTTGCAATTCTTTAAAATAAGGAAGTTAGAACAAATGAGCTTTTAGGTCATTTCCAGCTTGAAATATAAGACCCTAATAATTTTATTGTGTGTCCCAGGAGACAGGGAGAAAAGAGACCAAAATATCAATAAGGAGCTTAATTCTTTTCTCTATTAGAAAAAGGAAATAGTGAGAAAGAGATAGACAGACAGACAGAGACAGAGAGGGAGCAAGCACAGATTACCAACAAAGTAATTTCCCTACATATGCATCTGGGCAGAAAATTGGCAATGAGATTCAAGGAATAAATTAAAGCTAGATACACTACTAGTCATACATGCCCACATTCCTATGTACATGGTATGCACACATACACATGAATACCCATATATATAAATGCATACACACAATTATCTATATACATAAAAGTATCTTTATATATATAAACATATCCATGTATACATACCTATAAGCATATGTATCTCTGATTACATCTAAATATACATGCATACAATTAGATAAATAGAGGTATATATTTCCTACGCATGTATATATGTGTGTCTATACATATATGTTTATATCTATGTATAAATATACATGTAAATATTAGATACACACATATTGCTATTATCTACATACAATTATGAAATATATGCCAATATTATATGTCAATGCTCATAACTATTATTGTTATTTTTTTACGATCATCACTGAACATTTCCAACATCTACATTGGTCCCTATTCATATGTAGGACCAAAGAAGCATCAATTCTAAATAAATGGATGAAGAAAGGAAGAAAAGAAAGAACCATCAGCCAGACTATCCCAGAATCATACAATCTCTGAGCAAGGATTATGGAGGACTAGTTCAAAGCATGTCCATATGGTCACCACATAGCTCTCCAGATTTTACTTGAAGGCTTCTAAAAAGGGCTAAATTTCTCTTTCCTGAGTCAGCCCATTCCACCTTTGGATGATTCTAATGATCATTGAATATAAATCTGCCGCTTCAACCTCTACCCAGAGCTCTGAGTTTTGCCCTGTGGGGTCAAGAAGAACTCATTTAATCCCTCTTGCTCATGACAACTTTTCAAATATCTAAAGACAGCTCTTATGTCTCCCCTAAATCATCTCTTCCTCAGGCTAAACACTCCTAGTTACTGCAACAATTCCTCTCATTGCATGGAATCCAAAGCCCTTAATTACACTGGCAGCTACCTCTGGTTAGTACAAAAGTGATTTTTCAGAAAGTCATATATGTGATCTTGTAGATATCCGTTATATTACATTATTTGTTCTTTAACATTTTACCATTCTCAGTGTATCATTGGCCCTTCCCTGTCCCATACTTTAGATAACTCTTGAGTTAACCCATAACATGGTCAGAATGATATAGTGGAAAGAAGAGTAACCAGGATATCAGAAAACCTGGCTTTTGGTCTGTACTTTATTATTAAAGAATTTTGGCCTTGAGAAAGCTCCTTATTTCTCTGGGTCTCTGTTTCTACATTTATAAAATGAAGATATTGGATTAAATCCTGGAGTTCTAGACTTCTACTAGTTAACATCTCATCAGCATGTTAGACAAGAATTATATGCAGCTCTTGTATTTCAGAGGGGAGAAGACACCAGAAGTGATCAAAAGGACATTGATCAACTTCACTTCCTTTCTAATTTTGCCTCAGGACATCACTGGCTACAAATAATATTAATTACTTTCCACAACTATTGTAGTAAGATGTCACTGAGATTTCATTCTATACACTAACTTTCTGTGATAAACTTTAATAGTCTAATACAAAATGAATTCCAGTGCTCCTCCATTCAAAAGATTACCACAAATTGCCACAAAATCCAAGTCCAAATAGCACTATATTTCCCAAGGGAATGTTTTCTTCAGTAATGAAATGTTCCCACCAGAAATCTTTTAGTCAATCTTGAAATATATCTAAGCTTCCAGTTTCCCCCACTCTAACCTCTTTTCTATAGAGCCTGGATTAATGGTTCCCTAAATGGTAATTCCCTGACTTCTTTGAAAACTTTGGTGAAGGAAATGTGGCTTTGTGCAAATTATTTTCAGTCCCCAAACCTCTACAAAAGAAGAATCTGTTTAATGTATTCATTGGAGGAATTATTTCAGCTCCATTTCATTCCTTCATTATAACAAGGGACAAAGGGAACAAAAAGTGATTTGCACTCATGATTTGCAGCATGAAATGTCTGTTAAGCAAAACCACCAGCAACCAACATCTTAAACAGACATTTGAAGGAAAGAGGTACATTTGTAAATCACACACACGCCTACACTTGACCCACAGGCTTCTGAGTAGGGAACAAGCCAATAAAGTCCCATCAAATGGAGTGGCAAAAACCCAGAAGAGAAGAAATACACCATAGTAGGCTACTAAGCAACAATGATACTATCAGCAGTAGCAATAGCAATACCAATCCATAACCTGAAATTTAAAAATAAATAAAAAATAAAACAAGCTAAAGCCTGTAGGAAAGAAAAATAGTCAGAATTGTAAAATTTATACTTAAATCTCCTCATTTAGTGGAGTTGACTTGAACTCATAATTAATTCCTAAATGAGCCAGTGGTAACCCTGATCATCCCGTCTCTCCTAAAGTTCTGCAGGGTCCTTCTCCTGTAGCAACATCAATTCAATTACCAACGGAAGAGCACAAAATCAAAAGTATAAAGTTGCAGTGTTGACTAGGTACTCAGCATGGGAACATTTGCAGAATTATTCCAAATTTAATTTTAATTCAAATTAATCAGCCACATTCTATTATGTGAATGAATTTTCTGCTGGACACACAGATGTACAAATGGAGAGCAGCTGATCAGTTTGAGAGTGAAATCTCAAAGGAATCTGCCACAATGTATGTAGGTATGGCTTTAGTAATTTATTAAAAGGAGAATGCCTAAAACTATATGTAGTTTTATATCAAGCCTAATTTGTATTTTTCTACTTTTTTTCTTATTTGCAAGAGCATGGAAAAAGAAAAATGTAAACTTTACAAAATACAATAGAATATTTTTGATGTTTATTTTTTTTAAATAGGCATTTATTGTTCATGTGCAATGTTACAAAATTTCAGAGTAATAAGGTTTTTATTCTATTTGGGGGTCATGCATTTAACATTTTTATAATTATCTTTTCTGCTTCTATTATCTTAATATTCCAATATATTTCTTATCTCTAGCAAACATAACAATATCTCATAACAACAAATAAAAAGAGGAGGAAATAATTTGCCAAATCTAAGCCATGGGAAGGTAAGCTAAATTGGCAGAGTATAGGCAGCAGCCCAGCTAAACTTGCTAATTATTCCCTTCTAAATAACTTTAAAATAAATTCTGAAATCAAATTTTGGAATGGCAGAGCCAACAAATGTCGGAGTGAGACATTTTTTCTAGCCTGGGACAACTAGCAGGTTGGCAAGACAAGCCTATGACTGTGGATTGGGTATGAGCTTCCACACAACAGAAGGAGTAGCACAGTTTGGGACTTTAGAGGTAGCTTCAATGGAAGCAGTATCAGACAATATATCATAGAGGGTGGGAAGGAGGGGAAGTAAAAAAAAAAAAAAAAAAAAAGGTCAGAAAGAGATTACAAGGGATCCTTGGCTAGCACTGGGTTCATCTGACACTGATTGACAATGCTATTGCCTAGAAACAATTCTGAGTCACAGTTAAAGAGCTGGGAGGAGCACGTGTCATTGGTCAGACAGGAGAAGGGTCTTTTTATCAAAATTCCAGAGCAAAGAAGAGCATTAGCACTTGGGGCAACAATAACAAAAAGAACAACAAAAACAGAGGATATGGTTGCAGTTCCAGGGCCAAGAGGAGTGTAGCTGAAGGAAAATAAGAACCCCTTTCTGGGCAAAGATCAGACCAAAGACCAATTCAGCAGCAATCACATCACTATCTGCACTACACACTCTTTGAAGGCCCAAAATTTCCAGAATTAGCTCTGAAAACAGCAGCACAGAAAAAGCCTGAAGCTTGGGACAGTGCCTCCCCACCCCTAGGTGAGCTGAACCCAACTTTAACATAAAGTTCAAAATAAAGAAGTTGGCTAGAAAAAAAAATAAGCCAATAATGACAAGAACAAACTTGAACATAAAAAGACATTGCTTATGATGCCAGGGGAAAATTAAGACATAAATTCAGAAGACAACAAGAAAGTGGAGAATAGCTAAAAGGGCAGGCTCAAAGCAAAGTGCTAATTGGATCCAAACCAAAAGGAATTCTTAGAAAACTTAAAAGAGAGATAAGAGTGCTAAAGGAAGAATTTGGAAAAGAGGAATACAAGAAGTACAAGAAAATTATGAAAAGACAATTAGCAGGCTGTGGGGAAAGGAAAAGGAACAACAACAACAACAACAACAACAACAAACAGAATAAAATAATATCCTAAAAATGTGAATTGAGGTTATAGTAAAAGAAACACAAAAATTCACTGAAGAATTCTTTAATAAGCAGAATTGGCAAAATGGAAAAAGAGCTAGAAAAGCTCATCAGAGAAAATAATTCTCTTCAGGAAAAAGAATTAGGCAAGTGGAGGGTAATTACTTCATGAAATATAAGGAAACAATGATATAACATGAAAAGAATGGAAAAATGGAAGAAAATATTAACTATCTCATTGGAAAAGCAATTGAGCTAAAATAGATCAAGGAGTGATAATTTAAGAATTATTATACTACCTGAAAGTAATTATTGCAAAAAAATTGCCGACATCACATTAAAAAAATACAGAAAACTGCCCCAATTATTTAGATCCAAGGGGTAAAACTACAATAAAAAGTTCACACATCACCTTCTGGAAGAGATCCCCAAATGAAAACTCACAGGCATATTATAGCCAAATTCCAAAGCTTCTAGGTCAAGGAGAAAATACTGCATGCAGGCAGAAAGAAACAATTCATAAATCATAGTGTCATGGTCAAGATCACACAAGATTTAGCAGCTTTCATGTTAAAGGAGCAGAGGCCTTAGAATGTGATGTCCTAGGAAGCAAGAAAGGTAGGATTACATCCAAGAATAACTTAGTAATCAAACACTGAGATCGATCCTTTGAGGGGAAAATAGATACTTAACAAAACAGAGGAAGTTCAAACATACCTGATGAAAAGACCAAAGTTGAATAGAAAATTTGACATTCAAACACAAGACTCAGGAGAAGCATAAAAAGGCAAATATGAAAGACATATTAAAGACTCTATAAAGTTAAACTACTTACATTCCCATATGAGAAAATCATACATGTAATTCCTAGGAATTTTATCATTAGTAGGAAAGTTAGAAAGAATCTACATAGGGGACATGGATATGATTTTATTATAATAGGGAGATTCCCCAAAAAAAGGAGTGAAAAAAGAGATGAACTGGGAGAAGGGGGAAGGGAAAGGTAGAATGGAGAAATTTTCTCACATAAACAAGACATGCAACGAAGAACTTTTATAATGGAGAGTATAATGGGAGGAATTTTACTCTCACAAGAATCACACATTCTTATGGGTGCAGAAATTTATCTCACTCAATAAGAGATAGGGATAATAATAGTACAAGCAGATTTGGAGAGACAGGGGTAAGAAGCAAAACAGACTTTTGAGGAGAGACAAGATAAAAAGACAGAGCAAAATAAATGGGAAAATAGGATGGAGAGAAATAGTCAGTAAGCATAATGGTGAATGGGATAAACACCCCTTAAAAACTGAAATGGATAGCAAAATGAGTGAGAAACCATAAATTCTTTTTTTTTTTAAGTTTTCATTATACCTTTCTATTGACAGAACATTGTTAGGATTCTTACAAGGAGCTAAATCACTGGAATTGATAGAGACAATAATTATCTAATTTAGCATGGTTCAGTATGATTGATCTGATTCTACAAGGAGATGTTATGGGCCAGAACTTGAAACAAGGTACTAAGTGGAACTGAGGAGACAGTAGTTAAATCTTGTTTAGCATTTATTTAATCTACAACAAATAATTATTTCCTAGTGACATTGGTGTACACTCAGTGTGGGGCATATAAGAGGGAGCTCTCAGGGCCAGAGAGGAAAGCCCACTAGAGGACAAGCCCACTAGAAGCTCATTCAGAGGGAGCTAGAGGCAGAAGATGGCAGAGGCAAAGGACTGGTGGCAGGAGCTCTCAGAACCAAGGAGAGAGAGAGGCCTCTAAGAAAGCTAACCAGGCCCAAGGAAGGAGACAAGACTTAGAAAGAGACAATAAAGTATTTGGATTTTTAATACTTGGCTGCACTTGTGATTATACTGAACTGAAAACTAAGGCTGCCTCCAGAAGCCCCCCAAGAAACCTACTCCCAGAGAAGATTACACTTTAGAGAAGAACATCATTGACCCTTGCAATCACTTCAGTTCCAACTTTTCCCCTCCTTCCCTCCACCCCCTCCCTAGATGGCAGGCAGTTTCATACATATTAAACATGTTAAAGTATATCTTAAATACAACATATTTGTGCATATTTATGCAGTTCTCTTGTTTCACAAGAAAAATCGAATTTAGAAAGGTAAAAATAACTTGGGAAGAAAAACAAAAATGGAAGCAGTCCACATTCATTTCTCAGTGTACTTTTTCTGGGTGTACTGGTTCTGCTCATCACTGATCAATGGGAACTGAATTAGATCTTCTTATTGCTGAAGAGAGCCACTTCCATCAGAATTGATCCTCATATAGTATTGTTGTTGCCATGTATAATGATCTCCTGGTTCTGCCCATTTCACTTTGCATCAGTTCATGTAGGTCTCTCCAAACTTCTCTCTATTCATCCTGCTGGTCATTTCTTACAGAACAATAATATTCCATAACATTCATATACCATAGCTTATTCAGCCATTCTCCAACTGATGGGCATCCACTTAGTTTCCAATTTCTAATCACTATAAAAGTTGCTGCCACAAACATTTTTGCACATGTGGGTCCCTTTCCCTTCTTTAAGTTCTCTTTGGCATATAAGCCCAGTAGTAACACTGCTGGGTCAAAAGGTATGCACAGTTTGATAACATTTTGAGCATAGTTCCAAATTGCTCTCCAGAATAATTGGATCATTTCACAACTTCATCAACAATGCATCAGTGTTCCAGTTTTCCCACATCCCCTCCAACATTTATCACTATCTTTTCCTGTCATCTTAGCCAATCTCACAGGTATGTAGTGATATCTCAGTTGTCTTTAATTTGCATTTCTCTGATCAATAGTGATGTGGAACACCCTTTCATATGGGTAGAAATAGTTTCAATTTCATCATCTGAAAATTTTCTGTTCATATCCTTTGACCATTTAGAAACCATAATTCTACAATATGTTGTTTACAAGAGACATGCTTAAAACAAACAAACAAACAAACAAACAGCTAAACAAGCAGTTAAAATTAAGATAAATGGAGCAAAATCCATCATGCTTTGGCTGAAGTAACAAACATAGAGGGAGAGATCATGATCTCAGCAAAAAAAAAAAAAAAAAGCAAAAATAGATCTAATTAAAAGAGAAACAAAAAACTGCACTTTGTTAAAAGGTACCACAGACAATGAAGTACTTTCAAAAATATTTACAGCAAGTTTCTCTGATGAAGGTCTCATTGCTCAAATATATAATGAATTGTAGGAAATTTATTAAATAAAAGCTATTTCCCAAGTCATAAATGGTCAAGGGTATTTTGAAAAATAAGAACTCAATGTTCTTTATAATCATATGAAAAATGATATATATATATATATAATATATATATACTATTGATTAGAAAAATGCAAATTATGATAGTTCTGAGAATGTATAGTTTAAATTTTTTTCACTCTAAGTTAATAATTGATGTTCTCACCTATTTATACCATGCTTTCACTTTACTTATTTACTCTCATCCATTTAGTGTGAAATAATTTACAAGGAAGAAAAAATATTATTTTATAGTAGCCTAAATTTTCATAAAATAACTTGATATATATTTTTAAAAGTAACAGTGCTTACTATAACTTTTCCTCCTCCTGGAAAAAATTTTATTGCTAAATATGTGGATCGATAGAACATATTCCCTGAATAATAAAATGAAGCTTCACCTTTTCCAGAGTCCTCAGACAGTTTTCATTTTAAAAGAAAACAGAATTGATTTTCTTCCCCAAAGTTATGGATATGCTAAATTGTTTGACCCCTAGGAGACTGAGCTAGCCAAATGATTCTAAGTGTCTAAGCTGCTCCTTGGTATTGTTTTACATTTGGGAAAAAACACATCAAATTTGTCATGCTAATGGAGTACTATCACAGTGGTAACAAAGCCTCATTAAGTTAAAAAAAAATGCAAATTTAAACATTTCTGAGATACCATTTCACAAGGCCTAGAAAAAAGGCTGAAAGGGAAGAGGGAAAATAAGCACAATAATAAACTGTTGGTAGGGTTGTGAACTATTCCAATGTTCTGGAGAACAATTTGGAAATAAAAATATACTCTAAAGTTATAAAACTATGAATACCCTTTACTCAGCACTATCACTATCACTACTAGGTCTGTACCCAAAAGAGATCAAAGGAAAGGATACCAAGAGATATTTATAGAGCTTTTACATCCTAGAGAACAAATAGAAATTGAAGTAAGGTTCAACAGTTGAAGAATGCTAGATAAGCTGTGGCATATTGATTTTTTTATTAATAATTTTCTATTTTCAAAATATATTCAAAGATAATTTTCAACATTCATCCTTGTGTTCCAAATTTTTTCTCCCTTCTACCAAATTCCTCCCCTAGACAGTAAGTAATCCAATAGATGTTAAACATGCGCAATTTTTTTATATGTATTTCAGCAATTATTTTGCTCCACAAGAAAAATCAGATAAAAAAGGAAAGAAAAAATGAGAAAAACAAAAGTAAATAACAACAAAAAGGTGAATACATATGTTGTGATCTACCTTCAGTTCCCACAATTCTTTTTCTGGTTGCAAATGGCTCTTTCCATCACAAGACCATTGGAATTTTTCTGAATCACCTCGTTGTTAAAGAACCACATCCATCAGAAATGACCACATAATCTTGTTTCTGTGTACAATGTTCTCTTGGTTCTATTCACTTCATTTAGCAATGTTCATGTAAGTCTCTCCAAGCCTTTCTGAAATCATTCTGCTGATCTTTTAATAGAACAATAATATTCCACAACATTCATATACCATAACTTATTCAGCCATTCTCCAACTGATGTGCGTTCATTGAATTTCCAATTCTTCATCATTACAAAAAGAGCTGCTATAAGTATTCTTGCACATGTGGGTCCTTTTCCCTCCTTTGTGAATTCCTTGGAATACAGACCCAGTAATGGCATTGTTAAATCAAAGGATATACACAGTTTGATAGCCCTGAGCATAATTCCATATTGTTCTCTAGAATAGTTTGATGAGTTCACAACTCCACCAGCAATGTATTAATCAATGTTTGTTCACATCTCCTCCAACATTTACCTATCAGATCTTTGGAGATCTATATATGACTATATATGAATATGCTGCTATTCTGTAATAAAGTTTTGGAGAAGGGAGGGAATTTATGACCAAAGAAGAACTAGAGAACATTATGAAAGGCAAAATGGACAACTTTGATTACATTAAATTAAAAATGTTTTGCATGAACAAAACCAACAGAAACAAAATTAAAAGGGAAGTACAAAGCTGGGAAAAAAATCTTTACAACTAGTATTGCTGATAAAAGGTCTCACTTCTATAATATATAAAGATCTGTGTCAAATTTATAGGAATACAAGTCATTTCCTAATCAATAATTTGCCAATGAATATTATAGACAATTTTCAGATGACAAAATTAAAGCCAATTATAGTTATATTAAAAATTATCTAAATCACTTTTGATTAGAGAAATGCAAATTAAAACAACTCTGAGGTAGTATCTCACGCCTCTTAGATCAGATAAGACGAGAGGAAAAGATATTGATAAATATTGGAAGGGACATGGGAAAACTGGGACACTAACGCATTGCCAAGTGAAGATGTGAAAATGATCAAATCATTCTGAAGAGCTATTTGAGACTATACCCAAAGAATTATAAAATTGGATATATCCTTTTACCCAGCAGTGCCATTACTCAGTCTGTATCCTGAGAAATTCACAAAGGAGGGAAAGGGATCCACATGTGCAAAAATGTTTGTAGCAGCTTTTTTTTTTTTCTGCTAGCAAAGAAGTGGAAAATAATTGGATGTTCATCAACTTGGAAATGGCAGAATAAGTTGTGGTACATGAAGGTAATGAAATATTATTATTCTATGAAAAATGATGAACAAGCAGATTATAGAAATGTCTGGAAAATTTACATGAACTGATGCTGAGTGAAACAAGCAGAAGCAGGAATACATTGTTCAGAATAACAACAAGAATGTGTGATGATCAGCTATGAAAGTCTTCATTCTTCTCAGTGGTTTAGGGACTTTGAACAGAAAATACCATCTGTATCCAGAAAATAAACTAAAGAGACTGAATGAAAATCAACACATGCTATGTTCACTTATTTTTTCTGCTTTTCTTTTTAATCTCTCCCAACATGATTCATAAAGCAATGTGTATTAAAAATAAATGAACTTACTACAATAAAAAAGAAAAATATAATATAATTTAAGTCTGGTATAACTAGGCCATCTTCATTTATATTTTTTCATTAATTTCTTGACCTTTTGTTTTTCCAGATGAACTTTTATTTTTTATTTGTTATTATTTTTTCCTAAATCTATAAAATATTTTTTGGGAGGTTGATTGGTATAGTACCAAATAAGTAGATTAATTTAGGTAGCATTGTCATTTTATTATATTTGCTTGACCTACCCATGAGTAATTGATGTTGTTATAAGGACATAAATTATTATAGAAGTATTAAGTGAAGTGTGATGAAATTGTAAACAAAGTTTGTGGAAATATGAATGGAAATGAAATTAGATTTTAGATCTAATTTAGAGTTGAAGGGAATTTAGTAATCATAAAGCTAAGTGTTCATTTTATACTGAAAAAACAGACCCAGAGAAGTGAAGTGGATTGCTTACAGTCATGCAACTAATTATTTGCAGAGTCAGCACTTGAACCCAGGTTCTCTGGACCCAAATCCACTACTCTTTCTACTACAGCTTCCTCTCTTCAGAAAAAAAGTAGGAAATTACAGGGATGGTTTGTTTCAGGGCTTGGGAACTATTTAGACATGAACGGTTGGTGAAAGTGAAGAAAATTCAAAGATTCTACTAAGTTTCTGAGTGACTGGGAAGAATTCTCCTCCAAAAAAATGATCTGTAATGTCGCTTCTAGCTCTTCCATAGTCCTATGATGATGTCATAATCTACTTAACTTTTAAAAAACAAATTCATTATTTAAAAGGAAAAATCACTCTATGTGGAAGTAGAAAAAAGTTGGAAATTTCCAGAAATTTAAACAAATAATGGATCCAAATTCAGAGGTTCACTTATTCAAAAAATATGTTATTATCTTTTTCTAAATACTGCCTATTTTCTTCAGAATTCATGTCAGCTGTGTTAGCTAGATGGTAGAGTGGATAGAACAAGAGCCCTGGAGTTAGGCGAACCTACTTCAAATTCGAACTCAGATACATAACCCTTAATAGCTGTGTGACCTATGAGAAATCACTTAATAACAATTACTTTTAAATTTTAAAAAATCCATAGAATTCATGTCAGGCATTTTTTTAAATATCACAAAATGTATTACAATTACTGCTTTTGGAAGCCTGATAAATGTGAGAGGAAAAAGATCATAACCAAAACTAAATGTGATAATAGAATTTATACTATTTAGTGCTCTAAATTTTATTTTTTTCAACTTTCTCCCCAACTTGATCCGGGTTTGAATCACAATAAATGTAATTTTTTTTTTCATTTTTGAGTATAGTTATAAAATCTGGACTATTAAAAACAACTGTGAATAAGAAAGGAAAATATCCTGTGAGAGTCGATCGTTAGAGCACTGAAATTTTTTGTTTGTCTGCAGGCTAACAAGGTGGAAACTTTGTCTCCCCATCTTCTGCTCAGGCACCAGGGGAGGAGAAAATGCCCATTGTCACTGAGCCCCTGAGTTGGCTCCTCACAGAGCTTGCTTTTTGCTAGGCTAAGCTACTCAGTCACAGTCCTGCATTCTTTCTATACACTGAAACTCCCACAGTTGCTACCTAGCCTTATCCATCTCAAGCCTGCTTTCAAATCACTTTTTAGTTTCTGTGGCTTTGACTACTGCCTCTGATGGACTCTGCTTCCAAATTCTACGCTTGTGGAAACTTAGGTTCTCATTCACCTGGTTCCAAGGATGATCATATCACAACTCTCATTCATCTAACCTTAGGAAAGTACACACACACACACACACACACATCTCCAGAGATATCTTGTTCATGAGTGGATTGAGTCTGGGTGGAGAAGCAAGCATTCAAAGAAAGAAATTGGTAGACCGATAGTTTGAGTCTTTTTCCTACACATTCAATTCTAGCTTAATACCTCCAGTTCTTCACATTCCAGATGTTTGAATTGGAAACAAACAGAAATGAAATCAGCACAACTACATGTTAAAATAAGCAAGAAATCCAAAAGGAAAATAGAATGTATATTTTGGAGGACATCAAATATAAAGTGACTATACTTAGAAGTTATTTATTTTTTTAAAAAATGGATGGATTGTAAAAAGCTCATGCAGATTCTATGGACTAGTTATTCATACACTATGGCACAATGGTGAGAGCAAATGGTATCAGGGTGCTAGATAGAAAACAGTTGGCAACCAAAGGCCTGGGTTTAATTTAATTTAATTTAATTATGGTAAATTATGGGCAATTTATATCTTCAAAATTAGTATCTCAATATCATATGGTTTTATATTCTTTCTACCTAAAATTTTATACATAAAAGAGGCATTAGAGGAGGGGGGGATAGGGCTTATTGTTTTGAAAACCCACTCACATTAGGAATGAGTGAACTAGGCAATGCCATATATATACCATGAAATGCATAGGACCTTCCAAAATCTATAAACAAATAAGGGGGAAGTAATGGGTGGATAGGGAAGCAAAGGGTAGGGGAAGAAGACAACGGAAGGATCCATGGGTGGGCTAGGGTTAACTAATAGCAAGGCAAGTTAGGAGCAAAACTAAAGCAAAGGGTCAGCAGGGATAGGAAAGATATGTATTTATATATATATGGGAGGTGAGGTGAGATGCATGTGTATGTATGTGAATATATATATACATATGTATATATAAATATATTCTTTCTTAATTATAGCTTACTTAGGGGTGGGAGAATGATAGAGAGAAAAAAAAATAAAGTAAAAACATACACAACAGATAACAAAAGAACAATTTATTAGGAAGTAAAGAAAAGTTGGATGCTCATGAATATAACTTCTAGTAATATATATATATATATACATATATACACATATATGTGTATATATATATATATATGTATAATTTGTTATTATATATTTTGAATTCATCCTGATTTTCTGCTGGGTCCATGACAATGTTCTTTTTTGGTTTGTTTGTTTTTGTTTTGTATTTCTTTTCTGTTTTGCCTTTTCCTTACTCTGTTTTTAAATAAAATAAATTTTTTAAAAATGTTAAAGTTTTAAGTAGAACTGAAGAAAAGTTTATATGCTAGAAAGAAATGGATATTTAAGAGAATTTTCAAAGACATCTTATGCAACTTCTCAAAAAAGCATGGGAACACTTCTTTAAATTCTCTATTCACTCCCCCTGTAGCTTATGCTTAAAGTCCTCTTACCTCAGCTAATTTAATTGCTAGACAAATCTAACTTTTCTTTGCTATTCAGAATTGAAATTTACCTCATAATTTTCTACTCTTTTATCTTAGTTCTGCCATCTGAAGTCAAAAAGAATATTTAACTACTTCTAAATATTTGAAATAGAAGGAAGAGAATGGGGAAGAGATAAAAATTGAGTTGGAGGATGAGGAATGAGATGAAAGAAGATGGAATTCAGATTTTTGCTATCCCAAAACTGTTCAGTCATTAGAGATAAGCTGATATTTTTAGCTTTATGCTACATTGACAAATGTTTCAGCATAAACTGTCTCATTCTTTGCAGGAAAATCAGGGACCAAATAAAAGATCATTGGATATACTGCTGGGTTTTCACACAGCAAAATAAGGTTCATTAGCAGGGCTTTCTGACAGAGTATTTTCTTTGATTTATATAGAGTAAGAGCCAAAAATTGATACAGAATGAAAATATAACACATATTCAAGTTAATATTTAATTTTCTTTGTCTTGATCTATAATGGAAGAAGTAAGATAAAATGCAAAGGCTTCTATTTGATAATTTAAGTATATGTATATAAACACATACATATATGTGTATATAATTTATCCTTTATCAATTAGTTTCTATCATATTATTTTCATGTTTTATTGATATTTTATTAATGCAATTTAAACATTTTAATGTTGTTGGTTATAAAAATATAATAGATGTTGTACAAAACATAAGAGTGAAAATAGAATTTTTTAAAAGTAGGTAGATTAATTTAGCTTCACTCCTCTGTTTTGGGTATTCCTTAATCAAAGAAGATAATATACATAGAATTCTCTGTTGCAATTACTTCAATTAGAATGCTATTTTCTATATTGTTTTAATTTTCCTCACAATGTCTGTTATTTCTTTTTAAGTTCTTCTGAATATATATGCATACATGTATGTATATGGGTAATTAATAATTTTGTCCTTATTTCCTCAAAATATTAAGTTGATAAAAAGTTCCTTGAGATCTGTTTCTTCCTCCATAAAAAAGGGACATAAACTAGATGATCACCAAGATCTCTTCCAGCCCTCAAACATATGATGAAAGAATACAAGACAACAAACAACCTGTAGTAGAAATCACTGACCTATAATGTACATCATCACTTATTATATCTGCTGGTGAATTTTCTAAAAGTATAATTATAATTTTAGATTTCTAAAGTGGATTGATAGAGTTTCTATGTTTCCACATCCCCTTCACCAACAATTCCTGCAAATGATGGCTTCTATTATCCTTCCTGTGACATTGTATTCATGAATATCCTACTCTTTCCTGAGATGTCTTTATACACTGGCTTCAATTCTTGTCTCCAAGACAGAAAGAGGTATCTGTCTCCATAACAAACAAAATCATCCTGTTTTCTATTTTGAGGATCAAAGTATAATTTCAGATGCATGGGTTTCATGTCTCTGGTGTATTCTTTCTTGCACATTTTCGAAGAGGCTTAGTTTAAGGAAGATTGTTGATTTTAAGGTGGGAAAAATGATACTCTTTGTAATGCTTTGAGAATATTACATAGACCAGCACTTCAGTGTCAAGTCAATCCTCAAGCTAAATGTCTATTACTATGGGAAAAATGTGCAAATGTCAAACATTAGCATGATAACCACTTAACTTATCTCAACAAATTGTAACTGTCTTTAGAGATTTTCCGTATTAAAGGGGTTCCTTTCAAAAAAAAATTTTTAACTACCATTTATCAATATCTAAAATTAAACCTATAGTTAAAATGAGATAATGATTATATTGCCAAAGCTTCAAGTTAGTAGTGCAAAATAATCAAAGAATAATAAAAACAGCATAGAAGACAAAGACGTTTTTCCTTAATAGCTAAATATTTCTTTTCATTTACTGTATTCATTTGCTTAAATAATTAATGATTAGAAACAAATCTTCACAGTAGGAAGGTTTCTATGTCATGTAATCGACAAAAAGAGAATGAGACATTTTTGGAATCCTTACAAAATCTTACTAAAAAAAATAATTCTCAAAGAAGAATTATTCCTCTACTTAATACATAAAATGCAAACATGAGAAGCTCAACAAGGTGAAATCCTTATTAAGAGTAAGAAATGTTAATCCATTATATCTTTATTAAGTATCCTTCCAAAGGCCTCCACACTCTGGTAGGGAGCACAAGGCTTTCCACAGGCTTATGCTCTGAGGCCCATTCAAGATTTTCTATGGGGCCTCAGGATAATTCCATCTACAATGAACCTTTCCTTTTTCCTATCATCATGTCAAAACAAGTATCAGACATTAACTTTCTAAAGTATATAAGAAAGAAGGAAAGGAATCAGATTTCTTGCAAGGTGGAGTAGCCCCTAATTCAAGAAATTACAAAGCTACAAAAATTTTGCCTGGAATATCCACCTTACTGTCTTTCAGACTTGCAAAAATTTGCAGATACCAATTCATTCTACAAAGTTAAAAAAAAAAAAAAAAAAAAGAACAGATCTTAAATGGACTAGATTTAATCTGGGACCATAACCACACCCTCAGAGGGTGTATGGACATAGTTGATATATAGGGCCAATTCATTAACACTTGTAAAATTTAAATTCTATAAAGTATGAAATACTGAGATAGCCTTGTAGTATTCACTAAAGTAAACACACTCACAAAGAGAGAGGACTTACAAAGCAAATAACAATGGATTATTAAGGAGGGAGGGGTTGTTGAGGAGTCTAAAAATACTAAAACAAAATAAGTCAATTAAACACTTAGAGCAGAGTAGATAAATCAAAAGTTATGATATTATAAATAAAAGGGAAGATGAATACCAATCTATTCCAAAGATCATAAACCTCTCTAAATGAAAATTCCAAAATAAAGAATAGTGACTATATACCTCACACAACATAAAATCCTGTGTGGATTCTAAATTAAAAATGGAACTTAACCAAAATGTTACAAAAAACAATTAGAATCTTGAGAGGTTAGAAAGGGACAGATCAAGGAATTTACAGATTCTAAAAAAGAAATAATTAGCTGAAATAAAATTTTAAGGCCATGGAGGCTGGACTCAAAAAAAGTAATAAAATAAAGAACAATTTGATGAGATCTAGTTTTGGGGGTTCCTGATGAGGGAACCAAATGATGAGATTCGATTCAAGGAAACAAATGATAAGATTAGGGTCCCTCCTACCACAATAGTCCCAATAACCATGCCTACCTTAACAAAACTCTCAGCCCTAATTGTAACCATATTAGGAATTCTAATTGCCACAGAATTTAATACAATAACAAACAAAATGCCAATCAAAGCCTTAATCCATAAGGGTGGTGGTCAGGAAGTTAGATGATGAGATTAGTGGCAAGTTTGGGGTTCAAGAGGTTTGGCTCCCCTAAATCCTCTTGGAATTTGACACATGGATAGGGAGTTTGGGGGAACCCCCTTCTGGTGGCACAGAGGTCCTTTGTAAAGGAATTTATGAACCTGAAAAGCTAGACTGATTAAAAAGAAATTTATTATAGGCATTTGAAAGTCAGCCTTTGCTATGCATGAATAGAAAGGCTAAATATCTTAATGGTAAAATCCTGACAGAGAGATAGAAAGTCTCATTAGGGAAATAAGTGAGAATAAAGAGAGGGTAATGCTGAAAGAGAATATCATTCCAGCAGGCAGTTTTCTAATATGCCAGGAAGAGAGAGTGTTTCCTTGGCATGGCATATTAGCTCCTCTGTGAGAATTGAGCCCCAAGTTGCAGTTTTTATAAGGAAATCTGAGACAGAAGTTTCTATTCAATGAGATTCTCTCATTGCTGTCACTGCCCCCCAGGCCTAGATGAGATCATTTACTGGGAAAGGCTTTGAGTCAACAATAGGGGTAGGAAATCTTTAATTGAATACTTCAACTAGTCCCACCAAGATAAACCACTTAATCTTGGTCCCTTGGGGTGGGTCTCACAGAGGAGGATTCAAGGGGAATTTCTCCTTGAAGGAGTTTTCAGAGAGTTTTGGGGTCTCTTCATCAAATTTATAGTTAATACAACTATACTTAGGAAGACAATCTGGAAAGAGAGAAGCTAAAACAGTAATTTCAAATGAACATATCACCTGACATAAGCAAAAGTGATTGATCTCAAAAAATGCAGAAAGACAACTTAAGGACTATTGGCTTCCAAGAAGAACATAAAATAGTGAAAAATGAATATTATAATGCAAGAAATAATATAATAACAACTGCCAGGACTAATGAATGTTTATATATAATGAATAATGAATGTAATGAATAAAAAAGTAAAACACTCATCAAAAGAGCACAGATTCAAGGAGAATAAAAAAAATACAAACTCTAGACTTCAAACTCCAATATATATGATAGTTGAAATGACAAATTATAAATTCTGCAAGCAACTGCATGAATTGCATTCAAGTAGAAAAAAGAAAGAAATACTAAATACCCCATAAGACTACTGAATCTATCAAAAGCCAAAGTAAAGGATGGAATATATATATGTTCTTAGAAGCAAAGACATTTAAGATATAGTCCAAAAATGACGTAGTTTTTAAAACTGTACCTAATCAACATTTTTTAAAAAGAGGAATTAAAACAAGGCTTTTGAATTATTCTTGAAAATAAAAGAATAGATGTGAGCATATTATTTAACTTACAAATAAGCTAAAAACACAGATATATAAAGAGGCAAATACAAATACTAAAAAAATAAACAGTGTAAAATAAATTATGCCATCTCCAGCCAAGTAAAGAAAAAAAATAAGAGAGAAATACACCTGAGGTATTTAACAAGAAAGGAACCAGTAATATTTAGAGAAAAAGGGATAGAGATGGAAACAGAATTTTGCATTCTGTTCTATGTTCTTTACTTAATAAAGTAATTAAGCTATTAATACTGAGGAAGGTCAGTAAACAATTGTCAAGAAGTATTTATTAAAATGTTCTATGTGCCAGGCACAGTACTTAAATATTAAAGATGCAAAAAAGGAAAATGCCTTCATCCTTAATATATTTACATGCTAATGGAGTAGATAAAAATAAAATGCAATACAATAAATAAATAAAATATCCATAAAAGACAGGAAAGGCCTTTTGCAAAGAGCAGAATTTTAGTTGTTTTAAAGGAAGCCAGGAAGTATAGATGAGAAAGGAAAATATTTATGGAATAGGGGACAGTCATTAAAAATATATTGAATCAGGAGATGGTGTAACATATTCAAAGAAAATCAAGAAAGTAAATGTTGCTAGGTCTTAGCTTATGTAAAGAGGAAGTGTACGGAGCCTAAAAAAGTAAGAAAGAAATAGGAAAATAAAATGCTGTCATCTTGGAATTCTTTAAGTAAATATTATTGTATTCTTTGCACAGAAATGTTGACAATATTTTGGTTTCTTAATGGAGCACATATTTCACTTGATAACTGTATGACATTCAATGGTAAAGCTGCCCCCTAATGTTGAGGACTTTACTCAAGAGCTCTTGAGAATACATTCATACTAATGCAGAAGGTAGATTGTCTATCTCTTATCCTTCACTTTTGATATGAAGCCTGCCAGAATATTATTTGCAAAAGCTTACCTGTTCAAATCTTGTATTTTTCATCTAAGGTATCACTGATATGTATATATTTTTTTCTTCATAAAATTTCAGAAGTAAAAAATAGACATTTGTGTTAAAAGTTTATTGATCTTTTATTTTTAGATATACTAATGCCCATATTTTCCAACCATCTATTTTTTTTTCTTTTTCTCTAGTTATCTTGATAACAGATGCTTTAGTATTACTTCTATCACCAAACTTTATGATCTAACCCAGATGCTCTTCCTGCCTTTACTTTCCTTAGGGCCATTTTTATTTCTTCATATATTAGAGAAAGCAAATTTAATCTTAGTTTAAGCAAAAACTTCCTACTAGACTCAAAGGAGCAATAGGTTACCTAAAGGGGAAGTGGAATTGATCTCAGGGTAAGTATGTATGAAAGTTTGGACAGCTACTAGTCAGGCATGTTACAGAGTGAATTCTCTTTCAGATATACATTGAATTCTACAGATGACCTCTTCCATTGACTCTAACAGATTCTTTTATATAGAGATACCAGACTTCTGTATAGCGTGAATCTTCTTGCTTTCTTTAATTGCAGTGCCTTCCCTTTGAGACTATTTCCAATTTATCATTTATATATGTGTGTATCTTTTATGCATATACACACACTTATTAGTATTATGTGGATATGTTTACATTTATGTATATACACAAATTTTAATATAATATATACTTTATATGTGTGTGTGTGTCTAATGTACAAATGTACATAGTCACTGTGATGTTGTCTTCCTTATTAGAATATAAACAGCTTGGAAGATGGAGGTGAGAATGCTTTTTATTTTTCTTTGTACACTTATAATTGACTGACATAGAAATGTCTAACATAATAAACTATTAATAAAACGATTTTTTTAGCCTGTCTCATATTTTGCAACATAGAGTTGACTACCCTCCTCTACATCTATCTACACTTGTATTGAAATAAATACTAAGATACATATTGGTTTTATTTAGAGGGTCTTATCAGAGATTTTTGGTTTTAAGATTTTTTTGCTTTGTTAAAAGAACTAGCTCTTTAATTAGAATCTCATACCTTAAAACAGCTACTTAAACCTCTGCCCAGTGACATAATGGCTTTTTAATACCAAAATTTCAGCAGGCAAGAGTAATAACAGAGGAGGAATAGGAGAAATAGCCCTTAATAAATGGTTTGATGTGATTTCTAGAAGCAATTGACCTATAGAATAGTACTAAATGAGAAAAAGACAAATGCAAAGTTATATATTTCAGAAACAACTCTCTCCTTCATAAAAAAAAAAAACCAACTCTCATATATGACATTTGGAAATGCTTATAATCCTTTTTTGTAATCAAAATTTTTACCTCCCTGATGCTTATAATTTATATCATATCATCATAGTAGCTAATAAGAATATCAGCATTTTGTGAGCCACAAAGCACTTTTCTCACAAAAGCTTCCACTGCAAATATTATTGTTTTCATGTTACAAATGAGGCAACAGGGACTGGAAGAGATGAGACCACAAATCTACTGTCATATCATTTAAGTGCAATTTCTAGGATTTTTAGCCCAAATCATTCAAGTTCAGATCCAATGCCATCTCCACTATACACTATTGTTCCTTAAGCACTTGCCTTTTGAATCAAACTGAACTGTTTTCTTTAATATGTACTGACCTTCATAATAATGATAATAATAGTTAGCATTTACATTTTGCCTTCAATGTTGCAAAACTATTTATTTGTATTTACATAGATTATATAACTGCCAAAAATGTTCCCTGCTGCCTTTCTATACCTAGTCAACCTCAGTTCTTGGTCTTTCTGAACTCTGTCCTCTGTTCCAATTCATCTGATTCCTTTCCACCTCCCACACATGTTTTGCTCATTCCCATCTGCATGCCTCTATTCATCCTGTTTCCTCTCCAGGGATCAACCAATCAACAAATATTTAGGCACCTATTATGTGCCTAGCAACCATGTTAGGTAGTATAGGGAACACAAAAAAGAAGTAAGATATGGTCCCTGACCTGAGACAACGCACAATCTAGCACAAACATTAAAGATAGAGATGAGAAAATCAAATACACTAGGGCAAAACTGGATGAAATTAAACATAAATAATTCTGGGAGTTCAGAGAAAGAGCAGAAAATAACCAGGGGAAATGTCATAGCGTAATCTTTGAGTGGTAGTGGACCTTAAAGAATGAATAATAAAAAAACACAGGGAAGGGAAGAGTATAACTCCAAGGGTAAATTGCAGGAGCAAAGGCAAAAGGACTAGGAATGATAAGCCATAAAAAGATTCATTACGCCTTCCTCAGGCTTCCATACTTGTATTCAGGTTGTTTTTAATGGAAACATCCTTCTTCCCCATCTTTGCCTGTTGAATGCACATTTATCTTTGAAAGCCCAACCTAAATTCTATACCTTTCATGAAGTCTTTCTCATTCCCTCTGGTTGGTAAAAACAAACAAACAAACAAAAAACCTCTTCCCCATCTCATACAATACTTTTATAACTTAATTTGCTAAGATCATTTATTATGGCTATAGCTATAAATATAGGTGTTTTATTCTTTTAAGTTCTCTAGAGTCAGAGATAGTATTTTATCTCAACTTTGTATTTTCCTCAGTCCCCTAGAAAAGAAGTTTGAACATAGAAAATTGTGGTATTTTTTGTTTTCATTTTTAGTATGTAACTGCCAAGTTTTTAAAATAACAACATATTTTTGACACAGGTCTTCAAAGGACTGGGAGAGGATACAAATAAATAGGATAGTCAGCAATTCAAGTAGGCAATTGCTTAATTATGCTAATTTTTTATTAAAGTGTATTCTAGCTATCTCTACATTCTTTTGCAGCAATTATATCTCTGGATATACATCACAAGGAAAAGGCCCCAAGTAAAGCTTTTCAACCAGAGAGAGGAACCTCAGATTTAATTGAGGATTAAAGAAAAATCCTCTCCTTTCTCTTTCTTCATTCAAAGGGGAGGAGGGGCAGGAGGGATTTCAATTAAGGCTGACAACAGGAGAGGAAAATTATGATATCCTTGGTGTATAAAAAGAGACAGGTCAAATATGGAACCAAACGAAGTTTACTTTAGAGAAAGAGCTTATGGCAAATGAAAGATTCTTAACTTCATTTGATCCACAGATAAAGGTAGACATAGAACTTTTGAGACCTCTGCAATAAAAGTAAATAAACAAAAAAAAAAAAAAAAAGAAAGAAAGAAAATGATTTATATGGTTTCAAGGAGATGAAGAAAAAAGCACAGAAATAAAAGACCTACAATCAAAATCTCAAAGAAAAAGAAATGTTTGCAAAAGCATTCCTCCAAAAAATGATGCAATAGGTTATAAATTAATTACCACTGCTATTGTTTTTTCTGACTCTCTTCCTCTCAAGGACATGCTATGTCTGAGCATCTGCTACTCTGGCATTAAAATAATGTAGAATTGCAAGTTTATTCTCTAATACTGAGCATCTCTTTTAGAAAAAGTTTTTTTTTTCCCCACTAAATAATGAATTTATTTTAACCATATCTGTTTTAGGTAGCATGTACATAGAGGATGTAACCTGAAGTCAGGAAGATCTGAGTTCAAATGCTGCCTCAAGCACAATTAAGTCAAAATCAAAAGCTAGTAACAAATCAGTTCAAGACTAAATAAAGTCAGAAGGATGATAAGGTCATATAGATTTAAAAGTGAAAGAGGCCTTAAAGAGCATGGAGGTTAACATCCTCATTTTAAAAAATGAAGAAATTGAGGCTCAGAGAAGCGAAGTAAATTGCTCAGCTTCCCATAGTTAATAAATAATAAAAAAAAAGGTAAGAGTGAGAGTAGAATTGAAGTCTTCCTGGCTTGAAGACCAACACTTTATTAGGCAAGCTGCTTCCTAAACTGGCGTCCAACTTGACTGATTAATCTAGTATTGTACATTCTATTGATTTCTGGAAGAATAAAAGCTCTTTCAGGATAAGGATTTTTTCCCCTTGTTCATAGTAGATATTTATAAGTGCTTATTTGATCTTAGATTAGTTGATTGAATCCCAGTTCAGCTGTTTTCCCTCCTCAATGTTATGTTGCTCAGAATACTTAATATTGTGCCTTGAATATAATGGCACTTCCAATCAATGTCTTTTAGGATTTTCAAATGTTTTGAACTTGAATTCTACTGGGTAGGCAGGTTTCAATGTCCATTTTATAGACAAAGAAATTGAGGCTCAAAAGGACGAGAGGGTTGTTCAAAGTCACAGTGAAATTTAGTTTTAGAGCAAGATTTGGAGCCCAGATGTTCTACATCAAGTACAAGTTCCTTATCACTTATTCTATGTTCTCTGAATAGATAGGCAGACATTAGGTTACTATAAACCAGCACAGTAGAAGAGAATGTTGGATTTAAATCCCAATTCAGTATGACCTCAATAAATCATTTTTCCTCTATAAAACAAAGAAATTGAATTAGATGAACCCTGAGGTCCTTTAGGTGTCTAAATCTATGATCTTATGATTTCTAAGAATTTGATTTAAGAGAAGCAGGTAGGCAGACCAGGAAGATATTTCAACACAATTGCACACCAAAAAGGAAGTTGTCCAGAGCTGCTCTGGAACCAGCCTGAATAGGCCAATAAACTAACTGATAATTTCATTATGAACATCTATACCTTGAAAATGAACAAATGCTATAAATTAAAGCTTGATTTATGATTTTGCTGATTGTCTAAAAGTAAGGAAGTTATGAAAAAATAATAATTTGTATTAAACTTAAAAATGTATCTAATACATTTTTTTTCTTCTGGAGAATTGAATGTTTTCTATTGGTTCTAATTTCTATACCATTTTAATGGAAATGATTTTTGCCAGATAACATCTAAGGTAATTACCAAAAGATATTTAAAGTGCTGGTTCCAGAGCACTAGGAAAATTGCCATAAAAATTTTAGGGGAATGAATACTGGAGAATATAGAGTCAGTAGCCTAGTGTTTCTATAGAATTTGCATCACTGAAGAACCAAGAAGAGAGAGAGGGGACTGAGAAGATATTAAAAGACTCTTTAGAAATCCCACTATCATAAGGAGTGACAGAGATAGTCAGCTGAGACTTAAGATATGTTTTGCATGTTGAATTGATATTTTAATAGATAAAGATAAAAAAGGGAAAGTAAATTTTGCTAATAGGTAACCAATGAATTAATGTAATATTTTTGTATATTAAAGGGCAAAGCTTCTAAATTTTGAAAGTAAAAAACTAAATATATTACAAAAAGCAAGTGAAACTATAACAATTAGGGATCTTGCTTTGATCATTATTAGCCATAAATAAGTTTAACCACAAATAAACAAAAAAAGTAGAATTTTTAAAAAATTAAGTGAAATAGATGTTACGATTTCTAAATGGAAATAGGAAGAAGTATGTTTATTTATATGGCACTTTTACCAAAAAAAAGACCATGTTTTAGGACATTAGAAAAAATGCTCACAAATGTGTAAAAAAAAAAAAAAAAGCAGAAATATTATACATGCGCTTATACTGACATTATGTTAAATAAAACATTACCAAAAAGATGTTAGAAGACAACTGAAGATTAAATGACAGCCTGGAGGAATTGATGGGTAAAAGAATAGAAATGATAATGCAATTTCATTAAAATAATGACAAAAATAATAAAATATGTTAAATTTTTTTGGATGCAGCTAAGTCACTTTAGATAAAATTTTACTTCTCTAAATACTTTGATTTAAAAAAAAATAAGAAAATTTGAGAAGGCAAATAAAAATACTAGAAAACCACTAAAAATGTAAATTAAATGCCAAAATAGAAACCTTAAAACTCTCAAGAAAAAAACTTAATAAAATTAAAAGCCAAAAAATTGAATAAATAAAACTAGAAACTTTCTGGGTAGAAACAACAAATATGCCATTGTAATAAAAATTAAAATATTGTCTAAAATGATATACTTAAGTATGAGTTGCCACCCTATACAAAAATACTTTATAGAACCTGAAAAAATAATAATAAATTTGATATGAAATGGTGGATGAAGACGGTCAAATATCTCAAGGGAAACATGAAAAGATATGGGAAAGGGAGCTTAACAATGTCTGATCTAAAACTATACTACCAAATAGTATCTAAAAACAACTGACATTGGCCTTTTTTTCAAGTGAGAATGCTCATTATAACAATTTAGTTATACAATGTATAGAAACAAATGTACCTAAATCTCTAATATTTGATGAAAATAAAGATCCCAACTACATATAAAAATTTACTATTTCAAAAACACTTCTTGAAAAATTGAACTGCGGTGTAGAAGAAATTGGATTCAGATTGACATCTCACACAAATATACCTCTTCTACAATGACGTATTCCAAATCCATGACCTATATACAAAAGGTAATACCATAGATAAATTGGAGAAATGGAAGAGATTACCTGTCACATTTATGGAGAGGGAAAAAAATTCATGAACAAGTTAGGGATAAAGAGGCTCACCAAGATGAAATAAATAATTTGAATGTCAGAAAATTTAAAACAAATTGACTAATTCTAAGATGAAAGGATAGCAAATTAGTTGAAAAATGATATACTATTCAGAGAAAGAAAAAGAATTAACTGAGTAAAACCTTTGCAGTAAGTTTTTTTCCCCCTGAGAAAAGTCTAATTTCCAAATTACATAGGCTGTTTTCCCTATTAGAAATTGATTCAAGTTTATAATAGGAGTCACTTATTTTACTTGACTGTACATTTATTTCAAAGATTTATTACATTTTTCATTTTATTTTTCAATGATGATTGGAAAGTAAGGGAAAATTTTTTTAAAAATAGAAAAGTTGAGAATAATGCTAAAGATTTGGAATGATGTGCATATTTTCAGATGGGATCACAGTGTTGTTTATTTCTCTTAATTATTTTTCTTTGCTACAAGAAGATATCTCAGGAAGAATGTATAATCTATAAATGATAACACATTAATAATCCTTTTTCTTATTGAAAGGTAAATTCTATGAGTTTAAAGTTTTTCTGGAGTTTGACACTGTATTATGTTTATTATTATGTGATCTTATTAATTATATATCATAAGGATTATAATCATTATAATGATACATCTAGCCCAAAATAATAATAAAATTAAAAAGGAACAGGGAAGGGAAATAATGACTATTTAATTTTTACATATAGAGTTAAGGCATGCATTTCCAATTGGTAAATTGTCAATGCATATAAACATACAATTTTAAGATGAAGAAATTAAAACCATTTCTTGTCATATGAAAAAATGCTCTAAACTATTATTGATCACAGAAATGCAAAATATGACAACTCTGAGGTACCACTACACACCTCTCAGATTGGTTAAGGTGATAGAAAAAGATAATGATAAATGTTGGAAGGGATGTAGGAAAATTGAGGCATGAATACATTGTTGGTGGAGTAGTGAACTGATCCAATCATTCTGCAGCGCAATATGGAAATATGCCCAAGGGGCTATCAAACTGTGCAAACCTTTTGACCCAGCAGTGTTTCTACTGGGATTATATCCCAAAAAGATATTAAAGAAGGGAAAGGGACCCACATGTGCAAAAATGTTTGTGGTGGCCCTCTTTGTAGTTGCTAGAGACTGGACATTGAATAGATGTCCATCAACTTTAGAATGGCTGAATAAATTATGTTATATGAACAGCAAAGAATATTATTGTTTTATAACAAACAATTGGCAGGATGATTTCAGAGAGGCTTGGAGAGGTTTATATGAATTGATGCTGAGTGAAAAGAGCAGAACCAGGATATCACATGGCAACAGCAATATTATACAATGATCAATTCTGATGGACAAGACTGTTCAACAGCAAAGCCAATTTCAATAGACTTGTGATAGAGAGAGCCATCTGCACCCAGAGAGAGGACTGTGGGGATCGAGTGGGGATCACAACATAGTGTTTTCATTTTTTGGTTTTGTTTGCTTGCTTTTTGTTTTCTTTCTTATTTTTTTTCCTTTTTCATCTGATTGTTCTTGTGCAGTATAATATTTGTGGAAATATATTTAGAATAACTGCATGTGTTTAAAATATATTGGATTACTTGCCAACTAGAGGAGGGGATGAGGGAAAAGGAGGTAGAAAAAAATTTTGAACACAAGGTTTTGCAAGTTTGAATTTGAAAACTACACATGTTTTGAAAATAAAAAAGAGAGAGTTAAGGCATGCAAAGAACTATACAAACATTTCATTTGAACCTCAGAACAAAAGATATTGTACCAGACCTACTAATTCCCAATTTAAAGGTGAGAAAACTGAGGATGAGAAAGATAAAATGATTTCTCCAGAGTCATGTAATTACAGTGTCTGATGCAATCTTCTACCTTAGGACTTCCTAATTTTAAGCCCAATATACTTTCCATGATACTATCCTGCCTAAATAAACATTGAAGCCTAGAAAAAAATTTTTTGTTTAATAGCAATAATAACAAATGGAGATTAAACTTGCCATAATCAAAGTTGTGATTAATTACTCCCACCCTGACCTTCTATTCCTTCCTATTTTAACCTGGTTTCCAATCCCCAACTCCTATTAAACCCTTTTTATAACTTGGAAAAGGCCCTTTTTATATGCAATGGTAGAAGGAGGCTACTCCTGGTAGGAGGAATCAATATCAATGCTCAAGTTTTACATTCTATTTTATCTTTCTCATTCAAAAGTAAATATTTGAGTTTGACGTATTAATTGCAGTTCTCTATTTTGTTTCCATGTATTTGCTGAGATTATTGATTTTATGCCATTGCCTATAAGCTTCATCATCACACCTATGGACACAAAATAACAATAAAAGGAGACCCTAAAATGAAAGTTGTTGCAACCAAAGTCCTGAACATTGTCAAATGGCTCAATATTAGAAATGAATATTTTTTTTAATCAAAGTGACACTAAATAAGATATATCTGTACATTGGCCTTATCCCTCTTCTATGATGTAATCCAACTTAATTACTCACTCTTCAGGTCATCAGTCTTTTGTCTGCCTAAGGTCCATAGGATCTTTCCATCTGTTCGTCAAATATTATAGCTTTCTTTATGTGTGATCAACTCTTATTAGAATGTATTCCCCAACAGCAGCTTTTATATCTGCAGTGTTTTACACAATATGCATTTCATAAATTCCTTTTTATTCAGGCATTTTTTAGTATAAAGTCCCTGACTATGCAGGTCCTGTCACCTTAGTGTTCCAGATCCCATTTCCAGCTTTCTCTTTGATGTTTTTACCTACAAGCTGCATTTTTTAAGATAATGATGCAGAATAACAGAGTGATTAATCCTGATAGGAATGCAACCTTTTGAAATTTATATATATTATTATTTAGCTGTAACTCTGATGAGTTAGCACCCTTGAAGCCCAGGACAATTTATTTGCTTGCCTTTGCTATCTAATGTTATTTTTATTTACTTAGTTGTAGTCATTGTGGTTACTATTCTTTCTTTACTTTCTTCACTCCATATCCTTACTTTCCCCTGTTTCTTTGAATTCTTCATTTGCACAACTAATTATCATGATGTAAGATTTCACTGCATTCATATACCACAACTATTTCAGTCAAACCAAATCTGTTTCCATGCTTTCATATGGCCCATAATCATCTACATTCCAAAGAATTTGTCCTGCTTTGAAAGTGGGTAAAAATATATGTTCATAGATGCTTTCTGAACACAATACCTTAACAAAAGAAAAATGAGCTGGAATTTCAGGTAACATTGCATATGAGAGAGATATTTTTAGCATACAGTTATCGTCAAAATCATACTTCAGTACACTCATGAGGACTGAGGCTACTCTTGACACAGATATAAAATACAAGCCATTACCATAGCTAAAACCTAATGTTTAAATACCACATTCCAAAATAAGTAATTCCTGCAAAGCACTTGGAAAAACAGAAATAAAATAAAGCATGAAACATTTAGAATCTCAGTGGGGCCTGTTTCATAGATGAGTTCTGCCACATTTTTCAATTGATAATGTGGAAGATGCAAATAAAATATTGCTTCTTCCTAAAAAACATAAAACATATTGAAACACTTTAGCACCTGTAAGATGAGATGGTCCCCAGTGCAAAATACCTACTTCCTTAGATGTTTGCTAAGGAGAGGTGGGAAGGGAAGAAGAGACAGGGGAGGAAGAAATATACATACTTTAAAATTGTTTTAGCAAAGCCAAATCTTTTTTAGAAATATCTGTGTTCCAAGTAATGTGTTATTTCACTTGAAATGATTATTTAATTGTATATTTGGCATTATTGAAAAATACATATTGCAAAAATTGGGAATGGAAACCAATAAAAGGCCACATTTGGCATCCAGAATTTTTTTCACCCATACTGACTACAAACTTTATCTTCACTATTCTAAGAACTATCTCTTGTATGTACCAACTTGTGTAAAAATATAATAAACTTGGCTTTGTCTTTCTTCCCATTTTAATATTCTATCTACCTTGCAAAGTAGTTATGAGGATGAAACAGGATGATATTTATGAAAGTACACTAAAATCTGCAAAGCCCCATATAAATGATTGTGTTTATTATGCTAACTTCTTATAAGCTCATCCTTTCAAAAAGTCCAATCTTTTCCTTCAGTCTGACTCCTCATTTGTATTTTTTACTGTCAAGGAAAGACAATGTACTTAGACACAGACAGAGACACAGAATTTTATCTGTATTTGAAGTCTTGTATAATTAAATAATTTTCCACATGATTATAAACTCCAGATCACATAATTAAAATGCAAACCTCTTGACAGATCCATGTAAATAATTAAAATTTAGCAGATTTCAAATTTATTTAAGATACAACAGCCATCTGCCAATCCTGACCATCCCCCTTTACTTTCTTTACAAAACTATCTAAGATAATTATCCTTTTCCCTTTTCCTTCTCCATTTGCAGATGCCTCTTCTAAACAGTCTACAAGATTTCTTCTAACATATTGCTTTGCCACATGATTGCCGTGAAAACATGAGGGGAACATGTGTGTGTTAACTGCCAAGAAAAGGAAAAAAAGCACAACCTATATTCTTATATTCCTGTCACTGCTCCACAAGTCCTAAACAGAACTAAAGAAACTGTGGCTATCCGTTTCCTGTGAACCAGAGGTAAGCTGCCAAAGAAATTTGAACCTCTCCTGTCTCCACACCCAGTCCCTAGGTCGCTAACCTTCCCAGCCCTGACAGCAATGACTCCTTCAAAGAAGTATGACAAAATGTCAAAACTTTCCATGCAGAGAGTGCCAAAGATTTGAACTGTGACAAACATGCATTACTCTTTCAAGCCCACCAGGATGGAAGAGTAGTTCAGCTCTGAAGGAAAACACTGGCTTCCCCCTTCTATTAACACATATACTCACACACACATGCACATACACACACAATCATCAGTGATTTGTTAATGTTACCCTCAACTCCCTCTCCATCCTCTCCTACTCCATTCATACATACCCACACCCATTTTACATTACTATTACATCAGGAAATGCTGTCTCAGTGATGTAGTACAGTCTAGTACAATACATCTGGTGGCTTAGATAGTGAATCACAAAATTATTTTCCTTAACTATTAAGCAAAATTGCTTTATCATCTGTTTTCTTCCTTCCAACAGCAGCGCATTTGCTCTAAATGGCCCTGTTGGCTTAGCAAGCTTTCCCACTAGCTCACCCTGCCTGGCACAAAAGTCTCACAGCTGTGCCATGTGTTACACACTGTTAAGAGTAAGTCCCTGGTTGCATACTGAAATGCTCTCTTTACATCTCTTAGATGTCTCCCTGTTCTTTTTGCGTTGTTTTGATGGATGGATAGTTTGGAAGGTCTCTGCTGTTCTTCTCCTTCCCCACCTTGGCTGGTAGAAGAGATGTTCATTTTGCTAAAAATGATCAACTTAAAAGTCTTGTGTTGGGAACTCCCATCATCTTGTCACACTGCAACTATTCATAAGTCAGTGTGTTTTCAAAACTATTTGCACCCGGAACCTTAATGAAGAACACATTAAAAAAAATAATCAAGACATAAATTAAAAAAAAAAACTCATATGGCTCTTAAATTTCAACAACTGCAAAGTTTGGATTTGCCAAAAAACAGAGTTTATCCCATTTTAAAAAATCTATTTTTTATCATATAATCACAGTTTTTAGATTAGGTAAATATTTTAAGTTAACCATGCCTACAGAAAGACATTTGAAAAAGTCATCAGCTGAGGGAGGTCTTAGTAGATAATATTTCCTTAAGAAAACCCATTAATATCTTAGATGCTTTTAAACAAAATGCATAAAATCCATTTTAGGCTTTGAGTTTCTATACAATGATGGTATAGAAAGAAAATCTAATTTATAACATTCTACTCAGTTGCAAAAATAAGACTTTTATATATCTTTTTTTCAGATTGCAGAAATCAATGCCATTGATATGCATTTTTAAAATATTTCCTTCCAATTTCAACATTCTTGTGAAAAGGTAATTTTTTCCTTATATCTATGCATTATAAAAGTACTTTTAAAGGGATTTTAGGTTTATATATAAATCAAATTAAACTTTTCTAGACTTGTCAATGATAAGAAAGTTAGCTATACAACTATTTGGGAATGCAACTTTACTCCTGGAATGAAAACTAGTCCTGAAAATGTCAGAATCTTATGCAATATTCTAAATAGACTTTTTTTTTTTTTTACAGAGCTGACTGTATCATGTAGATACATGATAGAAATAGAATACTCTCAGAAACCGCAAGTTTTTCAAACATCTACTTATTGCATTATCCATAATTGGCATATATGTCATTCAGAAAATGTATGATCAAAAAATGGGCCAGCTGCATATAAAGAGGGATAGTTCAAGTATACCATACTAGTACTCAAAGACTGTTAATAAAAATCCTAGGAGAAAATCACCAACACTGGGTAGATCTGTTATGATGGGGAGAGGGATATTGTTCAATATAAGAAAGCACAGACTGATTGTGACTTATACTTTTAGATGGAGTGTTCATGTTAATTAGATTGTAATTATTGGATGAAAAATTCAATAAAAATTAATACTGAATTACACAACCATAAAATACAGAAATTTGAAAAACACTGAGAATCAGATTTTTAAATTTACATACTTCAAATTTATCAAACAAAACAAATAATTGTATAATACAAAATGTTGATTGTGCATGAACGTGCAAATTCACTATGTATAACTTGCTATTTCTTTTAAATATACAAAAAATTACCATGCAAATTACCTTTCTCTCTTTTTTTTCCTTCCCTCCCCTTTATCCCATAGAAGGCTACCTTTAGACAAAAATAAATATATATTTTAAATTATTCTATGTATACTTCTACTTATCAGTCCTTTCTCTGAATGTAGATTATGTCTTTTTTTTTTTAATAAGTCCTTTATTACTAGTCTGGCTATTTACTTGAACAGTTATAGTGAAAAGAAACTTCTTTGTATCAAAACTGAAAAAAAAAAAGATTAAGATGGGAAGGACAAATGCAAAATTTTAACTATAACATGTGATTATTGAAAAGATGAATCTGAATACTTTGTGTTCTTCAAAATAAGAAAATATACAAGAAGAATAAAGAAATGGTGTAGTCCTGAAGTCTCATTTTTGAGTCACAGATCTGAGAAGTGAATGACCACAATAGCCGTCTAGTCCAACTTAAATTTGAAGAACAATATACCTTCGAAAATGTACCCCATTATGCTAACTCTGCTTGAAGAATTCCACTGAAGGCAATCTCCAGAAAAAGCTAATTCTATTTTGTATAAGCTAAACTTGTAGGTAAGCTTTTTAGTACATCAAGCCTCAATTTATTTTGGTATTTCAGTTACTCCTGGAAGCTAGAATTCTTTTAATGCAATTCATGATGACATGGCTTTATTGGCTGCCACATCATCATGTACTGAATGATCTTTTGATTTCAATCCCCTAAAATCTATAGATCTCTTTTGGAAAAAACTACTATCTAGCACACACACGCACACACACACACACACACACACACACACACCCTATACCACCTTTTATTTGTGAATTTGCCATGTAGCAATTTAACTATGCTTCTCTGTCTTGTGACACCAACAATTTGTTAAGGATGATCTTTATAATTTTATCCAAGTAAATGGTAAAACAGTAATAACCAAAAAAAAAAAAAGCCTTTTTCCTGATGGTTTAAATCCCTGAACTTACCTTATTTTGCTAAAGTATTCCTGGGTCTACCCTCATAGGAACATTGCTCTTTTCATATTCCTTTGGTCACCTGGCCTTGTTTTTTTTACAACACAAATTGGTAGATGAGTTTGCTATTTGATTCCTATTTATCTTTCAGACTATTTTTTGTCTCCTCATGATAATTTTTTCCCTTAAAGAACAAATGGTGGCAATCATTTAAAGCTTTAAGGCTTACTGATACTTTTCTTACATTGATCTTTACAACATTCTTATGAATTAAATAGTACAGTGACTCACATCCATTTTGTATCCAAAACCTTTCAATATTACAAGAATCTGGTAATTAAAGCAAGATTAAGTCAATCATGCTTCTTTTGCTGTTTTAAATCCTTGAATTAATCAGTAAATAAGCTTTATTTAATACCTACTTAGTAATAGTGAGCAGGCTAGGTACTAAATTAGTAAAAAAAATTACCTTATTTTTTTCTCCCACTACATACTCAAATACTAAAGAAGTTACTAAATAGTACACTGGATAGAGTGGTGGTCCTGAAAGCAGAAAGACCCGAGTTTAGATTATGTTTCCCACATTTACTAGTTGATTTCAAGATTTTTTTTTCTTTAGAATATGGGCTTGTGTTAAAAAAAAAAAATAGGTGGAAATTTCAATTTCAGTGTCAACTAAGAGCAATGCAAATTAACAGCAGAAAAACATTGGTTTAAGTTTTTGTGTGCATAGCTATCACGATACTTCAGAACTGCTGAATATAAATGGAATCATTTCAAATACATGGTGAAGTTTTCTACATGAGCCATTTTCTTTATGGAGAATTGTTGTTATTTGTTTTTAGAGAAGAGGGGAAAAGTCTCTGATGACATTTGGTGAATGTCAGTTGATGACTTTCAAAACATTTTCTTTTTCCTTCAGCCAACAGTATCTTGAGGGAGTCTATTCCCATCTGCCATCAATAAAAACAAATCTTATCTTACAAATTATTTTTTTTGAAATGCCATTGTAGCACTCCACCTACATTTTCTTGTGAGTAAAGCCTTGGTTAGCTTATATGTTCTGGAAAGTCAGCTAATCCAGATGTATCTGACTTTTCACATCAGAAACAAATTATAGCAACAAGCACATATGCATACACACATGTATATATACACAATATGTTCACATATGTACATATGTGTGCATGGAAACCATTTAGGTACACTTACCTACCTATATATTTATGCATGCATGCAGATATTATCTACATACATATATAAATGCAAACATATATCTTCCAACTAAAGAGGTGACTTGTGAATCAAAATTTTCCATTGATAATAGGTTGTCATTTTTCTAAACAAAAGACAAAAGCATTTACATGTTTTATAAAAATATGATTGGGGTAACAATAATTTGTAATTAAAGTTGAGAGAATCTCATAACATATTTCACCTCTTATTTCTGCCTTTGCCCCAGTCTTTCATATGTGTATGAATAAACACAAATATAGACACACACACACACACACACACACACTCACTTACAGATACATTTGAAAGTCAGTATAATATAATAGTTGATTTCAAAGGCAAGAAGTTCAAGATCTGTTTCTGAAAGGTAGCTTAATAATCATGGATAATCTAATTAATTTCTCAGTGCATTAAACTACTGCTTGAGTTTGTAAGCTATAGATTTTCAGTGATAGAGAATAAAGAAAATTTTGAGGGAGGGGGAAAAGAGAGGGGGAGGGAAGAGAGAAAGAGAAACTGAGACAGAGAGAGAGACAAGACAGAGAGACAGACAGAGAAAACGGGGAAGGGGGGGAGGTAGAGTGGGAGGCAAGAAAGGGAGGGAGGGAAGAAGGGAAAGAGACAGACAGACAGACAATCAGAGAAAGAGAGCTGGAGGAAGGAGAAGAGGAAAAAGAGAAATACATATATAGAAAGACATGCCAAAAAGAAAGAAAGAGAGGGAAGGAAGAAAGGAAAAAAGAAAAGAAGGAAGGAAAGAACAGAAAAAAAATGACATGAAAGGCATATTTAGCACTTCCTTTGCACTCATTCTCCCAAATCCTAGAAGCACTGGTAGCTTGAATCCTTCAGCAAAGAGTTAATTATTCTCCCTTCAAAATTTTAGGGAGAACCAGTGAGTTCCCAAAAAAGTGAAACACACTTATTTAGTGAGTAGAACACACTCACATATTTAGTGAGAGGAAAACTAAGATTTCTCAGTCTTAACTAGTACATGTTACAAAACAGTAGCACAGCTTCTGATTAGATAAATGTCACTTTCTCCTTCTCTGGAATCCTCATGAAGTTTCCCTGTGATATAGGTCTACTTGTTCCAAAGATCAAGGACCTTATAAAACCCTAAGGCCACATATTTCTTCTTCCCAGAGTGGATAGACTCCTATACTTGTTTATCTTCAGCTTTTCTAGTTTGTTGTTTCTCAGCTCCTGTGTAGTTGCACTTATTGATTGATTGATTGATCTATTGCTGGTCGACTTTCTCCACTGATGTGCTCAGTGGGTTCAGTGAGCTTTCCAATGACATCATCATTGAGTTCTGTGTTCACTCAACACTTTGCCAGTCTTCCTCTCAAAGCTTCAATCACATACATAGGTTATATATTATGTGACAGCATCAATTTTATTATGTATAAAATGGACAGAAAATAGTAACTCTATTTCTAGGAAATGTTAAATCTTAGCCTGTTTAGATGTACATATACAATATAATATTCTTTGTAATTATTAACAATAAATATGTAGCAATAGGCATATTAATAAAAAAATTCTGTTTTTGGATATTATGTATCTTATGAAAGTGTTATGTATTTAGATACCACACATGTTAACATAATATAGTGGAATATATCCTGCCTCTGGATTCAGAAAAATAAACATTTAGTAAGTGCCCACTACATACCAGGCTCTGTGTTAAGCATTCAAAACTCAGCTCGGCTGTTTTACTAGCTGTATGACTTTGACCAAATTACTTATTTTATGTACGCTTTATGTTCCTCACTTGTTCAAGGAGGGGTTTTTACTCAATGATTGTAGCTCTGAAGACAAAAGAAAATTTTTTTAAAAAGTTTCTCCTCTCAAGGAACTCATGATCTAACAAGGGCAGACAATGTGCAAATAATAATATACAAGACAAATTGGAAATAGGCAGTAGGTCCGGCTCATTTTTCTGAAACTCCTAAGTCCATCAATTTGTAAAAATGTTTTCCAAGGATTGATAAAGATTCCTCACATTCACTTCTCCTAAGCAATCCAGACTAGCTTAATACCTCAGGTTCTCACAAATCAGTTACACTGTGGCAGTATATACAATATTTCTATTAAGGTGTATACATAGTTCTAGTAAGTATCCTCTTGCTCTATAAATAACAAAGCCAATACTCCTGCTAGCTGGCAGCATAACAGAGTGAGAATTTCTTAATCTACCAAATTGCTGATCCCAGGAAGCAATAGGGCAAAGAGGGCATATGGCACCAAACAGGACCAGATCATGTTTCTAGTTTCAAACCCTCCCTCAGTTATTTACTACTTCTGTGACCTTATACAAGTCTCTTAATCCCTCTGGCTCTCGGTTTCCTCACCTGTAAGGTTTTGTGCTTCGATCACCACTGAGGTCCCTTCCAGCTCCAGAGCTACAATCATTGAGTTCATACAGCTCCTTGAACAAGTGAGGAGCATAAAGTGTACATAAGATAAGCAATGTGGTCAAAGTCATACAGCTACTAAAACAGCTGAGCTGAGTTTTGGAGCCAGGTGACCCAATGCCAAATCCAATGGGCTTTGCACTGTATCATGCTTCCCCTTAGACTGATATGCTATTTTTTAAATAAACTGATATTAATTGAATGTGGTTCTGACGTCCATTTGTCCAGCTCAGCTTCAAATGAACAACTCAGCAGACAGCTCAGATTCTTTCTAAGACACACCTAATCCTAAAGGCTGAGTGTAAATTGATAAAACTGCCTCATCTACATGATGTGATTTTAACACTTGGCTATGCTGTTTCTATGTTTATCTCTGTTTTCTCTTCCATGGTTCCAAAGTATTCACCCTCTCCCCCATTAAAGGAGCTCTCAGACTGTGAGTTGGCTGCCCCCCATCTTTAAACATACCAATCACATCATGAGTAATGAGGGGGCACTTTCATTTAGGGATGTTCCTAACAACGGGATTGCATCCAACTGCCATGTGTTACATAAACCGAATGTTCAAACAAGGTAGAATAGCATGAGGCCAGTGTCCTTGGATACTTGGTACCTTCAGGGTCTGTTTATTGCTCAGGCAGTCTTGAACTAAAATAGAAATATATTTAGTACTGTGTCCTAGATTTTCAGTGCACATCTTTGAAAAGGTTGGAATCACTTCATTATATGTCTTGTAATATGTTATTAAGTGAACAAGGGATCTTACCCATACCTATAAAAAAAGGTATTGACTACAATGTTAACTTTAAGAAGTTAAAAAAATGTCTAAAAAAACTCACTATGGTATTTTTACCCTAAGGGTATCAGATCCAGACTCACTTGCCAGGTGCGTTTAGAGGCTTATTTTTGTGTTTAAGATGATTATTCATTCACAATAGATTTAATTGCATTGCTGAATATTATTTTTAGGATATACAATTATTTATGCCTTCTAGTGAACAATGACAGCAATAATCAATCATAAAACTGACATTTTCTTTTAGAAATAAAATGCTAAATGAGCATTTTAAAGAAATGCACAGTGATTCTGACAAAAAAAAAAAGCTATGAAGTACAGTGCTCTACATACCAAAAAAAAAAATAAAAGCTCAATAAATGTTTGCTAAAATGCCTTTCCATCAGTGTGTTTTTGTTTGCTATCCATCTCGTACCCATGGATGGTCAGTAGGAGAGATGATGGCATTTTAATGAAAATGTTCTGATCCTCTTAGCCACAGGGCTATGACATCTGATATACATGTAATGTCTGTTAACAAGATATCTGATGACCCAGCTAACCAGCAATATATCATTAACTAAGAAAGAAATTCATGTGTGTTAACGGCTGATAGAACAGATCTCCATAGAAGCACAAGGATTAAGCACCCATTTTAGCACTATTAAAGAGGGTAAAAGTAATAATGCAAGGACACATGTTCAAAACAATTTCCAAGGGGAAATAAGTGAATAAAATTTGGGATCACCAAATAGTATATATCCTATGATATATTTCTTATTCCATTTACTTCCATCTTATATGCCCTTTATAATAAATGATTTAATTAGGTATCTGGAATAAATTCCATTGGCTATTCATGGTAATGTGCCCTGGCACATATTAGATACTTAATATTTCTAATATTATATATATATATAAACTTAATAATTATGTAAGCACTTATAGAATTAACAGAAAAAAGCAACTACCTGAACATTCTACCTTATCTTTTTCAATCTAACCATTTTCTGAAATTCTTGAAAACTATTTGTATTTTCTCTGAAAAGCATGTATCTTCTTAGTACTACTAATTTTTTTATCACAATTCAAGGAATGAGATTTATTCTTATTTTAAATGTTTTAATATGTATTACAACTAAAAAGGTAGAGGGGATATTCAGTTAGTTTATTTGAAGAACTGCTGTCAGTCAAAGTGAACTGTTATGCAGATCTCTATAAAGCTGGTAACAGTGCTAATACAGAGGAAGGCATGGGCATAGAACTTGTAATCTCTATATAGTCATGTATTTTACTTATATGGTCTTGATAAGTGCATAAGTGATGCATAAGGAAGGGTGCAAATAGACTGGACTCAGTGAATGGAAGTGGTGTTACTAACAGATTCTAATAAGCAGATTTAAAGAAAAAGATAAGTTCTAGTATAGGCAAGACTTAAGTGGAGTTATCTGTAGGTAGCTGAGAGGTGATTCTAGCACTTAGAAGAAAGATCAGTGTTGGATATATTTAATAGTCAACTGCTTAGACCTCACAAGTGAAATTTTAGAAGTAAAAGAAATCATCATATAAGTATGAAAGAAAAAAAATTAGTAAGCATTTAATACTCACCAAACACCAGAATAAGGAAAGGAACACAATACAAAAACAAAGGCAATTCCTGCCCTCAAATAGTTTATTTATATGCTAATATAAAGAACCATACAAATAGATACATGGAGGCCAGAAGGGGTAGGTTTTTTTGTTTGTTTTTTGTGTTTCGTTTTGTTTTGTTTTTACAAAAAGCAACAGAGGTGATGAGTTGTGGCATAAAGAATAAACTGACATACTCTAAGAAAAAAATGATAGTTCAGAGTTGATTATGTTTCACAGCTCTAGAACTGGAGAGGAAGTTCCATGGAAAGTAAAAAGGCAATGGGTGTGGCTATAGGGGAGATAGTGAGTAAAAAGCAAAATAAAGCATGATTTGAGCTTTCCCAAAATAACAGCCAAGGAGAGGAAATCACTAAAAAAGAGAATGGGGAACTGGAAACAAAGTTCTGAATATTAAAGAATTAAAAACCTCTAGCATATGGTCTCTAGTATGAGCAACAAAGTGGTTAAACAAATTTGGGGGAATAGCCAAAGAAAAAGGAAAATGACAAAAATCAATTGGAAATTGACTAGAAAGAGATAACCAGTGATAGATCATTGGGGGCAGCAACATTAAGAGGTTTAAAAGAGGATAAGGAATCCATGTAGGAGATAGAAATTCCAGGAAGAGAAAAATATGTTAAATGTGGTGTCACTGAAGCCAAAAAAGAAGATGGTCCAGAGACAATGACAAATACTACATAGAGGTCAAGGAGGATGAAACCTGAAAAATTCTACTGAATTTTATAAGAAGGAAGTCATTGGTAATCTGAGAAAAAAGTAGTTTTTGTAGAGCCAGATGATAAAAGTTGAAAGAAAAAATGAATACATTTTCCTTGAAAGATGTTATGACACAATATAGCAATAATCATTTCCAAAATACTAATATTTTAAGCATTTCCATAATCAAAGAGAAAATAGTGCTGGCAATTCTGGAATAGCTAGGGTTTAAAGATACTCAGGCCCTCAGGATTGAATGGGATTTTATTTCATTTTCTTACTGTATAAAATAAGATACACTGCACAGATCATACAAACATACATACATACACATATATATGACAGATGCTCTCTCCACTATAAAAGTTGCATCTATTATTATCATCATGATTGACACCATCATTATTTTTATGATTCTTTTGTATCAATAGTTCAAGTATCTCTCATTTTACCAGTATTCATGATCTCTCCTCTCACACAAATCAAAACTCCTCTTTAACCCAGTTGATGGCTCTTCTGAGTATGTGTGGCTGAAAAGCATTTCATCTTCTAGCCAATTCAATGATGAGCCTCTCTAAACTTAACTAGGTTGGTTGTCAAGCAACAGAAATAGAGTCTGTCTCCAGGCCTAAACTCAAATCTTTATTATACAAAACTTGTTCTCTGCAGGCAAAGTCTACAAAGATTCAGGTTCATCTCCATGTCAAAATGAGAGCAAAAAAATGAAACCACTGGAAAGGCATTGTTATCCTTGAATTAATTTATTATTATATTTTAATATGAATTATTGTTATCACTATCATTATGGATCCATACTAGTCTTCCCGATTGCCTGCCTACCTATAAGAAATTGACTATAGCAGGCTCTGGTAGCATTCCAAACTCTCAGTCAGCCAAGTAAGTTTTAGTGTTATTTTTCATCACCCTGACGTCAGTGAAAAATATCACTAAATTAATGCAAAAAAGATGTTCAATAGGATTTCGTGAATAACTTGAAGTCCATTGCAAATAAAAGATCATCTGTAATGTTTTGAATTGATGGAAATCTGTTTAGGGATTTCCAGCAATTCATAAACCAATTTCAGCTGACTGGTTGGATTTTTTTTTTAATTTGGCAAGTCAAAATTAAGATATATTTCCTTCCAGAAAAACTCCCCCAATTGACTCAGTTATCACTGAAGATTAATGAATTTACAACAGGTATAACAAAAAACAAGTTGTTGAGAAAGATAACTGCACTCTTCAGATCAAGACAAGAAGTATCTCTTAAATACCTACTATATGTCAGGCACTGTGCTTAGCACTGGGGGTACAAAAAAAGGCAAAAGACAGTTCATACTCTCAAGAGAATTCCCAATCTAGTAACATTTCAAAATAAGAATAAAAAATTCAAGGCTTGTGTTGTATGTACCATATTACCCAGGACATATGTATTGCCAAAAGTTCTTAAGTACAACATCTGCAAGTTAACATATACATTTTATCTTTACTTCATCAGGTCTAACTGCAATGACTTTTTTAAACTCTCCTTTCCTCTTTGTCTTTTTATCATGTCTCTGGATAAGCTTCATACATGTGCAAAAGTCATTCCCCCTGTATTCTGGGCTTAAGAGTTTTCTCCCACATGTTTTTCTTGGGCTGCCAATGATCATCAACAGGGGATTAAACATATGTCTTCCTTTTTCTTGGCATTTCAAATTCCAGATACTGATCTAACATCTTTACATCTTCATATATAAGCAATTTCAGAAGCAAAGTCCTGGAGATAATTTCAGGAGAATTTATGGAGCAATTGTTCCCAATTTTACTATTTCTCCTGTATTTAGGACAAAAAAAAAAAAAGAACTATTTCAACTACCTTTGTCTTGGACATAAAATTTAACTTTGAAGTGAAACATACTCCAAGATCAGGCACAGTAGGGAGCTATGTCATCTCCAGAGTTGTTAGTAATAAATCTTCCATCTTGAAATTTATATTGAAAATCATTTCTAAGGATACTGATAAACCAGAGAGCATCTACAGGAAGGCAAAGATAATCGAGGTCACACACTATAAAGAATCCACAAAAGCAACTGGTGATGGTTAATCTGATGTCAGGAGTTATCTTGAAGTGTATAGATATAGAAAAAGGAAGTAAACTTGGTTCCATGTGGCCCCACAAAGCAGAACCAAATGCATTGGGTAGAAGTTATAATGAGACAGATGTCATCACTGTAGATGAGAAATCCAAGGCACAAAAGACTAAGTGACTTGTCCAGGATCATACAGGTATTAAACATGATTCAAACTCAGATCTTCCTGGCTCCTAAATCTTTCATAATATTTCCCTCTATTAAGTCACCTAGCAGTCTTCAAGATCCTTCCCATCTATGAAAATCTTCAAACTGACACATAATTGACATTTTACATATTTGATACTCAATATTTATGTTGTATTAGTAATTTAGTGGAGGATAGAATAGATATATATTGATGCTGATGATGACAGCATTGATAGAGTTTAAGTAATTTAGCTTTTGGCAAAAAAATGACTTCCCATCTCAAAGTAAGTTAAAAAGCCTAATAAAATAGTCAAAATGGCTTCTTGGACATCAAATAATTTATACTAAACAAAATTCTGATGAGTTAAGTGTAAATAAATGAGAAACATATGGATTAAATTTCCCTTCCATACATAAAGGTTTAAAAATTAAGTGAAAAGGAGATTGACAACACATATCTGGGATTTTGCCCAGTGCAAAAGTATTTTTAGTTAGAGATATTAAAACTAAAGTATAATTGGATTTGCCAAGTTTGAGAATATGCTATTAGTTTAGAGAGTATCTATGTCATATGGTCATCAGGGAGGATGGTACAGATATACTATTAACAAAATTGGATCCAGGTCTAGGATGGGTGCTTTATTTAACCAAATTGAAATGTTCTAAATTAATTTCTCTGTTATTGTTAATATGGAAAGTTCAAGAAAAACTTCTTTTGAATTTAAGTCATTAATATGTAGAAACCTGTTTATGACCATTCACTTGTTTTATATCAATTCAAAACCAGATCAGTGTGCTCAATGCTATGAATTGGCAAAGTTAAGCATATGTGCTTCATAATGCTGGAAAACAAAACACATCTATAATTAAATTTTAATTTTTTTCAAAATCAACCAAAGTCATTTAGTTGGGAACTTTAACTCAAATTGTGCACATAGGGTCACTTTTTTATCCCTTGCCATTCATCTATTAATGGTCAATGTTGAATTTTGTAATTTTGTAAGAGAGAGGAGAGAAGGGAGAGGAAAGAAAAGAAGGAAGGAAAAAAGGAGAGAAAGGAAACATAAAAAGTATGGAATAAAGGAAGAAAAAAGCATAGAAGAAAGACATGAGGTAGTGCAAAGAACATTGAACTTTAAACAAGAAAATATGTTTGAGTCTCATCTCTTACCCTTCCTAATATTGTGACCTTGGAAAAATAATTTCACTTTTTTGGCCTTCAGTTTCCTCATCTACAAGATAGGTCTAATATGTAATCTCCACTTCTATATAGCTCTAATATTTTGTGACTTCTACAATGCTTATGTTTGATTATTAACCATGGAAGAAAGACAGGGAGTAAAGAAAGCATCCAAAGTAGTCTTGCAAAATAAGATGGTCTGAGTCCATAAGTGTTCCCCAAACTTTTGTAGGTTTGTTCTTTGAGGACACACTCAAAGCTGAGTAGGATCATAATCAATCCAGCCTCTCAAGTTATCCCAGGAAAAATATAGTGACAAGTTTGGGATATAAAAGAGATACAACTTTAGAAAAATCAGATATTTCAGTGCTGTTTGTCACCATCCATATTCATCTGTTTCAATACAAGTATCCTCACAAATTTTCCTCCAAAATAAATCTTTTGGGTGCTATAATGTGGAAAGAAAAGTAGATAATATAGAACAGTCTCTAGAAAAGGGGGGGGGGGGAGGAAGGAATTACTAATGATTAAGAGGGAAGTATACAGATAGGTTGAAAGCTGGTTTTGTCCTGAAAATCAGATTTGGAAAAAAACATAGGAAGGTCTAAAGTTGCCTCTCCTTTCCTCTCTGTCTCTTTTCTAAATTTCTTTCTTTGTCTTTGATGTCCCAAATTAATTTGCATAGATCAGTGAAAGTTAATACTGCAGTTGGAATGAAAATGGTTATAATCTGTCACTGTCTGCACTCCTGTATTTTATAGGCAGGGGCAAGTGTAAGCAGAAGGGGTTGTAAATTACCCCTGAACATAGACAAAATGACAACAGAGGCTGAACACTGGCCAAAGAACATCGGTGATGCTGCCATGATCCTAGCACACCACAGAGTCAGTTCATAGTACCTAAGAAATGAGCTACACCATTTTTAGTCAAGACAGACTGCAAAAATAGTCCAATTAAAGCTCAGATAAGTTTACAGCTATTATGCTGTCTCTTATCTTGTTCTTTATATTTGGAAACATAAGGTTCTGGAGGATGAGGGCTTTTTTCCTTCCTTTCAGTGCATTTCAGTGACCTAGCAAAGTCATGGTCATTCATTCTGTATCCATTAAATTTGCTTGAAGGGATGGCGCAGCTGCACCATTAATGCACATGTCAATAGAAACTTAGGTTGGATCAGTGACTCATTGACTCATTCCCTGGGGTTGAAATACATTTGCCTATGGCCATCCTAGAGTTAATCCAGCATCTAAGGTATGGCTTCCTCAGGCTCCACTGAAAGGTAAAAAAATAAAATAAAATAAAATAAAACAAAAAATTTCACAGCAAAACAAAAAGCCCATAGATGTTGCTGTTAGGAGATAGTATACAATCTAGTCTTACTGATTGGATTTCAACCGCTAATATTCAAGTAACCCTTAACCCAACTTGTAGCCAACAACCTTAAACTGGATAAGGTTTTCAGAGATGTCAAAATCTGGAATTCTGAGATTATTCTCCAAACTAAGTTTCTTATGTGCAACAATCACAACACTTTACATGGATTAGGTTTTTAATATTATCTCTTCAGAGTAGCTGAGTCAAACTATGTATTTTTTACCAAACCTTGGGGTTTCTTTCGAGAGGTTTCAGCTTTGGAAATCTCCTACCCTAGGGCTTGATAAAGACCTACTTTCTAAAACTACTAACTATGAAAACACATCTTTAGTGTTTTTTGTGACATAGCTTTTTCGGGTGACTTTTCATTTCTATATTCTAACTGTTATAAGCAGAAAATATCAGTAGTTTAGTGGGAAAATATTGCACTAGAGAAATAGGGGTGGAGGTCAAAATGACAAACCTAAAAATCTGGGCTCTGCTCCAGACTCTGCCACTAAGTTGGCATTGAAGAAGTATGTACTCACCTCAATTTTCTGATCTGAAAATTAAGGTAATAACACCTGGCTTTCAGTTACTTCACAGGGAAGTTGTGTATAAAGATGATTTCATATTTTTAAGAGCTTTGATGTTTGAAAAGAAAAATCCTCAAAGTACAAAGCATGACATAAACACAAATGAGCCAAGAGGACTTACCTATTGACACTGCATAGAGTACAATCCTAGTCATTTCATTTTCTTGCCAAAAATTCAGAGGAATTTCTTTTGAATATTTTTTCAAGATTACAGATTTGTCAGTCTTTCATTAAAATTTGCTATCCTCCCATTATCTCTCTTGATAGCCCCATATGAATCCTTAGAACTACTTTATTATATATGCAGAATTTTAATACATTCAAGATATATAGGTATATACATTCATATTTATGGTATAAATGTATATGTGTGTACATTTATGTAACACACGTGTACATATGTAACATATATTTATATGTAATGTTTGAATATATATATATATATATATAGGTATGCATATATAGGCATAAAACACATGTATATATTAGTGAGTTACTATCCACTTAATTATTCCTACTTTCATGCAGACAAAACAAAGTCTTTGCTACATAATAATTGATAGATTCCTATATTTTCAATCATCTTTCAGATATTGACAGTTTTAGTAAATCAAGCTGTAAAATTTGCTGCAGGGCACCATATAAAAGTAGTCAACATAAGACTATAAGATTTTATTAGTTCTTTGCTTCCTTCTCAATAAAACAAAGATTGGGTTTTGATGTTGTTTATGAACCCTTCTACCAAAAATCTTTGCCGACTACAGTCATGAGACAATATAAAAGCAAAGATGTCATGGCTTTATATTTACATGGTACTCCATTCATTTCAAAACTTTCACTGAACTTCTTCTGGTTCTCCTCTTGCTTGTCTGATCATTTGTACAGTGTCCATAATTGTTTCAACATTCATAACCTCAGCCTTAAAGATGTATTCTTTCCATGTCTCTATCATACATTCTCTTTTCTTTTTTTTATGCTCTTTTTTTTTTTGATGATCTCATCTGCTACCAAGTATTTAGTTATCTCTATGCAGATGATTCACAGGTTACTTATACACATATACTATTACTACTACTCCAACTACTACACAGAGACACATACACACATGAACATAGAGCATCCCAAATGTCTTAATGCAGTTTTAAGATTTAACAGGTTAAAATGATATTAAAAAGTTTGAATCACCTTGTACATATGCATAGAAATATACAAATGAGGTAAAGCAAAATAATATTGCATAATATATGTGTAATATGTGGTATATAATATATAATTGTATACAACATAATATACACAGTATAATGTATGCATTGTACATATAATGACAATACTGTTTTAAGAACAAATTTGAGCAAATAAGTCATTGTGATCATTATCAATACCCTAATTACTTATAGAGAACATATGAAAAAGAATGATATCTACATTCGAAGACAGAACTGATGAATAGAAATATGCATAGAATAATAATCAAATATATATCTTCAAATACATATATAATTTCTGTCTGAATGTTAGACTAACACTATCACCAGCTTCTTACAGAAAATCTCTACTTATATATTCCATCAATATCTCAAAATAAAAATACCTAAAATGAAACCCATCTCCTCAGTCCCAACAATCAACTCCTATTTTTGTTATGGGTAGTATCATCTTTCTAGTCATTCAAGTTAAAAACACTGATTTTTTTTTTCCTCCATGGCTAATGGTCAAATTTTCTGAATTCTGCCCCTTTAACATCATTTACATCTACCTCCATTTTCTCTAGTCATGACCACTGTTCTTGTTCAGGAATTCATTACCTCTGGTTTAAACTGTTGTAATATCTTTCTAATGGACCTCTCTTTTCCTCTCTTGCTTCTGTGATTCACCATTTACACAACTATTCTTAAAATATAAATTTGATCATGTTATTCTCTAACTCAAAAATATGAATGGTTCCCTTTTTTCCTCTAGGATAAAATAAAAACTCATCCTGACACTGCAAACTTTCTACAATCTAGCTGCTATTCACTTTTACTGAGATATTTCACATTACTCTCATTTTGTGTTCTCTACATTCTAATCAAGTAAGTCTCCCAATTTTCCTACAAACATCATTTCATGACCCCTTTTCACTTTCATGTTGGAGTCTGCTCCTTTTCTACCATTGTTTCATATATTAGCTTTCTCTCTCTGTTCTCTCTCTCTTTTTATAGAGATGACATGTATGCATGTCTTTTCATTCAATAGAACATAAGCTCAGCACTTAGCACAGTGCTAAAATATGAAAAATAATTTATAAATAATTAACCCATGAGAAAACTATGTGATGGGAATAACATGCTAAATTTATGTAATTTAATAAAAATAACATGTGGGCTGACCATTAGATTAGGAGAGAGGATTTTTTTGGTTCTTTGCTTTTTAGACAGCAAGGTTAAGAGAAATACAGAGTATTGAACACTGCATCCTACTCAAATGGACTAGATTCTAATCTTCCTACTTTTTTCTGTATTAGCATAATCAGCCATTTAAGACCATCATTTCTTTTTTTTAACTCTGTATAGAAAAAAATCATCTCACAAGCCCCTCCTTCCTCCTCCCCTTCACATACCATTCAGGTATCAAGCAATGGCATTTTTTTTTCTTTTAGTAATTGGTTATCAGTGTCATTTTGGCTCCCCATATTTTGATCTTTTTTACCCGTTTGGTTAGAAAGAATCAAGCCAGAAAGTACTTAAAGAAAGGGTGAGAAGATGAAATGTTGGTCTATACAATGTTAATATTTATTAGCACTTCTGATAATGGTCTATGTTGGAAAAACAGATACAAATAGTGTATAATAGTTTTGTTTTTGAGAAAGATGGGAGTGGGAAATGTTATCTATCAACTTCATTTTCTGTGCTCTGTCTTTAGTATCACGGATAATTGTAAATTGGCTGGAGTTGAAACCAAGACAGTGATCTTGCTCACAATGCAATCTTTACAAAATTCACAATTGTGCCACATTGCCTATTTAGTTCTTTTCTTCTATGAACTACACAATAAATGTGTGTTAAACAGAGTTGAAACTTGTCCTGAAAACCATGGCCTCAGGGGTTCCAATGGGAAATGCTGTGTGGGCAAACAAAGCTCCCTCTTTGCAGCTTTACAAATGATAGGTTTTCACTTTATAAGATGTTTTCCTTGCATTTTTAAAGCTTTCTGCTGATGCATAACAGCATCCGCCAGCAATCCCTGGGTTGGAGTATTGTATCTAGAAACAAATGTCTATTCATTTGAGTTTCACACACTCCCCTGGTTAGCTGCCTGGCTCCTTCATTTCCAAATCAGTGAGAATGAGCTACAGAGCAAGGAGGCTAAAGCAAAATACCATCAACATGCTTACTTTGGTTAGGCAAAATCAGATATTTTTTGAAGTTTTGAAGTCCCACTCTCTGCTCACTGGAATATACAATGATAGATTGGATGGTTTTTAAAAGATGCTACAAGTCCTAGGGAAAGATGGAGGTGATGAGTTGCACCTCTGAAGTTCAAAGATAAGAAGCATCTGTGCAGCAAAATATTAAAAAACCTTCTGGCAGACGTTGCTAAATAGTTGTGTTATAGAAAGAAGCATTCAATTGTTATAAATAGTTATGGTCTGCCATGCCAGACCTCTTCAACAACAGCAAACTTATTTTTGGATCCTTTTTGGTTTAAGGTCTGACACTGAAGAGGTCTGGTGCTTTTGTTGTAAGCTCCAGGGAAGATTGCTTGACTACTTTGTCAGTATACTTTTTCCTCATGGGGAAGAAATAGCTATGTGGTGTAACATATCACTGATTTGAATGGAATTATGTTTTTGTATACAGCTTAATGAGGTTGTATCTTTCCACAACATCTTCCCTAAGGAACATTTCATGTTCTTTATTTTATTTGACATTTGCTGTAGAATCTATGGAGTATTATTATTTGGCTAGGTTATAATACTTTTGCAGTAAAGCAATATCTCTTGAAGTATCCTAATTTTCTCCATAGTTCTAATAATATAGAAGTTCAAGAGGATCCCTTCTTCTAAAAATCAAATCAAGAGGTGTTTATTGAGCACTTATCATGTGCCAAATACTATGCACAGGCCTGGGCATAAAAAAGGAAGACAATAACTGTCCCTGCCCTCAATGAACATGTAAACATTTATGACAAACATTATATATACTTATCTATATATTTAATATACAATATTGCCAGATATACTATAAATATATATAAGCACACATTTTATATATAAATATAAATACACACACAGACACAAACAGAGATCTATCTATGATAAATGGGAATCAATCTCAAGGGAAGGTACGAACATTGAGTGAGAAGTAAATACTTCTTACAAAAGGTAAGATTTTAGATGAGACCTCTAGGAAGGCAAAAGTTAAAAATAAAGGAGAAAATACTAGGCATAAGGGGCAACCAATAAAAGTTCATGGAAGACAGAGATGGAGTATAATGTTCAAGGAACAGCAAGAAAGTTAGTGTTACTGAACTGTAGAATATATGGAAGGGTAGTAAAATGAAAGCAGATAAGAAAGATAGGAAGGGGCTAGATTATGAAACCAGTTTAAAAGCCAAGTAGAAGATTTTACATTGCTCTTTAAGTTTAATATGAAGCCACAAGAATGGCTGTAAAGCAACATAATTTTTTAATTCATAAAATAAAGCTATTTTAATTCTGTGTTGATGTGTGGGATAGCAGATGAACAACCTTGTTCAGTCATTCACCATGATGTCCAGATAACTGAGTTTTCTAAGATAGTGCTAACAATATACACTGGTAGCTATCACCAAGGTAGAAATTTTTTTTTGAAGAAGTCCTGAAATGGTCAGTTATTAGATATTCAAATATAGATCTAGTTTAGGATTTAGTGATACATCCCAGAGGACTGATCATTAATTGATGTACCTTTCCCCTCTAGCCACAGCAATTCATTAAAAAAAAAATCTCCTTCAGCACATGTTATTTAGAAAAACAATCTATAACCTCCAAGTGTGAAATTCCCAATTTTTACATTTTCAGATAACACAATTTTACTTTTAAATAAGATTTTATTTATAAGAATTTTTACTTTCTGAGATTGACTTCTATGAAACTGTCAGAAACTCAAAGAACTTTTATAGTTTTGAAGAAAAAAAGAAGAAAATACTTTATATAGTTTTCCTCCCTCAAATTTCTTTCTTTAAATTGGCTCAAATTCTAAAAATCATACAAATCTTTAACAGGATTATCACATCTCTTGAGGAAACTTAATCATAGGTATCCATCCCTGATTTTTAAAGGATATGTAGCATGAAAAAAGCATAAAAAGTTATGTGTTAGACTGCAAATAGCCCCTAAAATCATCAGTTAGCCTACTTCTAAGCATGTGAAATATTTACAGTGAAAATCCAGATGTCCTTAAATTTTAGTGGAAAAAAAATATGTGTTCATTTGACCTTTCCCAATCTAATTTGATACATATCATTAAAAATCTTTCTGTTCTGGACATACTTGGCATCCTTGATTGTTATGAAATATTCCAGGACTAGGAAAAAATTACACCTATTCCTCAGTAAACAGTCTATATTTCTGAAACGAGGCATAGGATATACACGTATAATAAACACATGCAAGGAAAATGCAAATTCTTGAGTGCAGATTCAAATTAAAATTCAATTAAAACTATCAGGGATAGGCCTATTCACTTAAATTTAATCTCATAAATCCAACTATACATTTAATTGGTCATTTTATCTTCAGGACTCTTTCTTTTTTTATGAAGTTCTAACCTCCTTTATCACCTTAAAACTTCCTCTAGAAACATTCTCCTTTCAAAGGGACAAAACATGTTCCACTTATCAAGTTTTTCAGTAGATTTCTAAAGTCTCTTGAATAAAATTCAAACTCCCTGATTTGGCATTCAAGACCTACTATGCTCTGTTCTGAATTCTTTATCTTTTTGCTGCTACTTTCCATTTGTTGGGAAAGATTTGTCTTTTACTGCTTCAGAAGCCTTATTTAAACACTATCTTTTAACCTGCATTCAGGGATTGTATTATACAAGAAAATCAATAAAAGTTCATTTAACCTTAAGTTTCTAATACTAAATACAAGATGGTAAGCTTTAAAGATTTGTATGTGTAAAATATATCCTTGATGTTTTGATGGATATGTAATTTTATGAGAGTATCACTCAATAGCTATAGATCTCAATGCCCCCTTACCTTCTCATTCTAGAAGATACTCATCCATATTTTCCCATAAATCTTTCACAGAGACATTTTGTAAAGCAATAAAGAACATCCATTAATTCCTTCACTCTTTTAGGGCATTAGTATATCATCTCCTGGTTATCTGTTGTTTTATTCTTGCTGTATGACTGTCCCAATCTCCTTTTCAATTCCCTAATTCCCTTGATAGTTTTATATCTTTTATACCAGTACTATCTTTTTTTTTTTAATTTAATAGCCTTTTATTTACAGGATATATGCATGGGTAACTTTACAGCATTAACAATTGCCAAACCTCTTGTTCCAATTTTTCACCTCTTACCCCAGATGGCAGGATGACCAGGAGATGTTAAGTACATTAAAATATAAATTAGATACACAATAAGTATACATGACCAAAACGTTATTTTGCTGTACAAAAAGAATCAGACTCTGAAATATTGTACAATTAGCTTGTGAAGGAAATAAAAAATGCAGGTGGGCATAAATATAGGGATTGGGAATTCAATGTAATGGTTTTTAGTCATCTCCCAGAGTTCTTTCTCTGGGCGTAGCTGGTTCAGTTCATTACTGCTCCATTGGAAATGATTTGGTTGATCTCGTTGCTGAGGATGGCCAGGTCCATCAGAACTGGTCATCATCTAGTATTGTTGTTGAAGTATATAATGATCTCCTGGTCCTGCTCATTTCACTCAGCATCAGTTCGTGCAAGTCTCTCCAGGCCTTTCTAAAATCATCCTGTTGGTCATTTCTTACAGAACAGTAATATTCCATAATATTCATATACCACAATTTATTCAGCCATTTCCAACTGATGGACATCCATTCAGTTTCCAGTTTCTAGCCACTACAAAAAGGGCTGCCACAAACATTTGTGCACATACAGGTCCCTTTCCCTTCTTTATAATCTCTTTGGGATATAATCCCAGTAGTAACACTGCTGGATCAAAGGGTATGCACAGTTTGATAAGTTTTTGAGCATAGTTCCAAACTACTCTCCAAAATGATTGGATTCGTTTATACCAGTACTATCAAAACCAAATAAAAACTAATTCCTGGAGACCCATATTGACTTAGCCTCAAATAGACATTATTTATGTTTAACTATATTTTTTACATTTATTTTGTTAAATATTTCCAAATTTCATTTTGATTTTTTCCCCTAGGAGTTTGTTGACTATAAATTTGGTGCTTCTGTTTTGTGCCAAGTTTGGTAGCATGCCTACTTATCTCTTCGTTATTTTCTGTGTTATTTTGAACCTTGATTCTGCTCATATGTGTCATTCTCCAATTCACCTCTCTGTAACATCACCAGCAAAACATTATTTAAAAAAATCATAAATCTGATTTATGAAAATTTAACTTGAAAAAACATTTGCATTAAGAGACAAATAAAAATTCTTCTATTGTGAAAATTTGATCATTCACTTGCAATTTTCCATGCTCACATTTTATTGAGTAAAACAAGGTATATGCAATACAACCCGAGGTTAGACTAACATTTCTACTTATGCATCATTTAGTAAGAGTATTTCCCTGAAGGCTTTTGACCTTTTCCTGACCACCCTCAACACCTGTGGCCCAAAACTTCCCACACTCAGCTGGAAGCATTATACAGATGAGACAGCCAAGAGTCTCCTGACTTAGGATCAGAGATTAAAACACTACTTACTAGTTCTGCTCTTGCTAATTTGCTTCCTTCCTGTACCTATAGCATTTGCTTATTTGTTTTTTATATTAACTGAATTTCTGCTATTACTTCCTTGGTTGTCCAAATCTGTGGAATGTGCTAGTCTTTTCCATTTCACATGATTATAGTGGTCTCTTCTAGCCTATCATCTCCAGTTTTTGTCTATATCCCAGAATGCCAAAATCACTAGAGTCCCTATCGCAGTCACAACATTACACCATTAAGTTGTCTAGTTAAAACCCAATAAAGGTAAGAGCATTTATTAAATGCCTATTGTCCATAGAACCATATACCAAGTGTTAGGACTGTGGGTGAGAAAGGAATTGGAAACAAGTTCAGAAAATTGCAGTCCCTTTTCTCCATTGATCATCTTTATCTCACAGTGTTTGGGGGTGAATATTCAGTGTTGGGGGGTGAAACTTGGGGGGGAAGTTTCAGGAAGATGGTGGAGAGGGTGGAAGTTAAGATGAGATTTAAAGAATGGTTAGGATTCCATAGATGGAGAGAGAACTGCATGTCAGGAAGAGGAAAAGAAACAAGACGAAAGATTCCAGAACTGGAAGGGCTAAGGGATGCAAACAAATTTGATCTGATGATTATACAAAGCTAAAGAAATGTATTTTGTTCCTTTAAAAAGAGATTATTCTGCCAGGATGTAAAGACTCCACGTGATCCTTTAGCCTAAGCACAAATACAATGAATTCACTCAGCTTTGACAGGGCCAGATTCATATTAAAGCAATGTCACTGTATCCCACATCTTCCAACAATTCATCCCTTTTGTTTCTCTTCTTGCAATTTGTCTTTTCAATAGAATTTATCTACTGACTTTGTTTTTCTTTCCTAACTGTCCGTTCTAATCCCCAAACATGTGATTTTACTCAAACTGTAGTACCCACTATAGACACTATCTCCATCCCCACCCACAGTTCCTGGAGGAGGTGATATTTGAAAGAATAAGAAGGAATTTGACAGGCAAAGAGGAGGAGGAAGAACAGTTCAGGAATAAGGAGCAGTGCCAGAAAAAGAGATGTGAAGACAGAACTGTTCTTGGGCAGAAAGTGCTCTGGTTTGGCTGCAGAGAAGAGATTATGGATTAATGTAATAAAGATGCTGCTATCATGAACTTGAACTAGGTGTCATCATAACCTTTGTATTCATTTTTTTAATCTTTAATAATTTATTTATTTACAAAACATAAGCATGGGTAATTTTTCCAACATTGACCTTTGCAAAATCTTTTGTTCCAAATTTTCTCCACTTTCTCCTCACCCCCTCCCCTAGTTGGCAGGTAGTCTAATACATGTTAAATCTAATATATGTATACATATTTATACAGTTATCTTGCTGTACAAGAAAAATCAGAACAAGAAGGAAGGAAAAGAAAAACTGAGAAAGAAAACAAAATGCAAGCAAAAAACAACAGAGAGAGTGAGAAATGCTATGTTGTGTTCCACTTTCTGTTCCCACAGTTTTCTTGCTGGGCATAGCTGACTCTCTTCATCACTGAACAAGTGCAACTAGTTTGAATCCTCTCATTATTGAAGAGAGCCACGTCCATCAGAATTGACGTTGTATAGTCTTGTTGTTGCCATGTATAATGATCTCCTGGTTCTGCTCATTTCACTTAGCATCAGTTCATGTAAGTCTCTCCAGGCCTCTCTGAAATCATCCTGCTGATCATTTCTTATAGAACAATATTATTCCACAACATTCATATACCATAATTTATTCAGACATTCTCCAATTGATGAGCATCCACTCAGTTTCCAGTTTCTTGCCACTACAAAAAAAGCTGCCACAAATATTTTGGCACATATGGGTCCCTTTCCCTTCTTTAAGATCTCTTTGGGATATAAGCTCAATAGTAACACTGCTAGATAAAGGGGTATGCACAGTTTGAGAACTTTTTGAGCAGAGTTCCAAGTTGCTCTTCAGAATGATCGGATCCATTCACAATTCCACTGACAATGTATCAGTGTCCCAATTTTCCCACATCCCCACCAACATTTGTCATTATCTTTTCCTGTCATCTTAGCCAATCTGACAGGTGTGTAGTGGTATCTCAAAGTTGTCTTAATTTGCATTTCTCTGATCCATAGTGATTTGGAGAACCTTTTCATCTGACTACATATAGTTTTAATTTCTTCATCTGAAAATTGTCTTCCCTTCTAATCTTGTATGTATTAGTTTTGTTTGTCTTTGTATTCATTTTTAAAAGTCTAATTGATGTTTTATTTTTTTGCATGTTACACATTTACAGATTACTCTCATTCCTTAAAAGGTCTCCCACAGCAGAATAAAACAATTAACCAAAATCAAGTACTATAGTGATCTCATCTTAAAATGAATCCAGCATTTCAATCTGTAAACAACCTTCCCCCAAACTTCTTATTTTTTATTAACATATATGTATATATACATACATATACACACACACATATGATTTGAAATGGATTTGAACTCAAGATAAGATTCTTCCTGACTCCAAACCTGGCATGCAATCTACTTCACCATGTAGCTACACTATATAAAGATGTACAGTTTCAAATTTATTTGCTTTAAAGTGTTAATATTGTATGTTGTTCTGATTCTCTTCAATTTATTCTTCATCAGTTGATGAAAATCTTCAACATTATTCATTTTTATAATTGTTATAATAAAATTTTTTTCTGGTTCTACACATTTCATTGAACATTATTTCATATAAGTCTTTCTATATCTCTTTGAAATAATCCATTACTACATTTTTATATAGGACAGAAGTATTCCAGACTATTCATATTCCACAATTTAAGTGCAAACCTATGTAATCAGAAAAACAAGATAGATGTCCTGATCAGAACAGAGGAAAAATAACTTTGTAAGGACCCATACACAGACACTTTACCCTATCCTTCAGACATGCTGCTTCTGTCATGCCATTGCTAAAATGCCATTTGGGGGCCTGGAAGAAGCTGTGGGTTTTCAAAAATCAGCATGGCCTGCTGTCCTTGCATCTGCCCACATGACTTCAAATTTGGATAACTCTTATTACCATACTTGCCACATAGATAAGCCTACTTGAGAAGTAAGATTCCATTACTCCTCCTTTTACTAAAATAGTGCTATATGGCCCAATATGGTACAAATTTCTCTCACCCATCCTAGATAATAGCTGAAATAGGTTACCATCTTGTAATGAGATCTATAAAAACAATCTCCGCATCCTCATCTGCTGGAAACTTTGGCCTGCCTATCAAAGAAGGTTTCCAAAGCAACTGGAAAGATAACTCACACTTCTACAAATACACTAATTGAGATCTGGCTCTGGTAAACTCTATTGCCTTCCAAATGCACTCTTCTTCTAGATGGTAACCTTTTCTAAAATTCTAGACACAGATTTTCAATATTTATTAACACTGCTATGTCAAACTGGGTCAGTCTATCAATAACTGACATAATCTTCTCTCCTAAACCTGTTACTTCTTGCTTTTGATCTTGACTTTCCTGTTTGTTACTGTGATCCTTGCAAATATGGTTGTCATATATTTGAACATATTTAACATGTATTGGACTACCTGCCATCTAGGAAAGGGGATAGGAGAAAGCAGGGGGAAATTTGGAGCAGAAGATTTTGCAAAGGTCAATGTTGAAAAATTAACAATGTAAATGTTTTGTAAATAAAAAACTTTAATTAAAAAAAAAGTAAATAGAGCTAAGTGACTTTTTTAGAATCAAACATCAGCAACTGTCTGAGACTGGATCTGAATTCATTATCTTCCTGTCTCCTAGCCTAATGCTCTATCTACTCAGTTCTATCCCATCTTTTTTCCATTCTCACAATCATAACTTTAGTCCACATTTTCATATCTTCTTATGTTAGTACTATATCAATTATCTTCTCAATAGTCAACTCCTTCAGTCAAACCTATGCTTTATTCTACAGTCAAATGAAATGCCCTAATATCCAGTTTAGATGAAATTTCTGAACTCCTCATTAATATTCAATGGTTTCATGTGATGGAGTAGAGTCCTTCATTGGAACTCAAACATTTAAGAGGCCCTGCAATGACAGGATAGCTCACTTATAAACTACTGGGCAAGAGGGGCAAAGCCAAGATGGCAGAAAGAAGACAGGTTTTTGAGCTCTTCTAGAATTCCCTTAAATCAACATCATTTCCAAATAGCTTTTGAAGTGATATAACCCATGAATATTTGGAATGTGAACCTATTTCCAGCAGAAGGTGTTTTGGAAGAACTTAAGGAAAGACCTGTCTCAATCAGGCATAGGGAGAGATATCCCAGTGTGGGGATCCAAGCTAAAGAGACCTTAGTTTACCAGGGGAATCAACTGGGAGGCTCTTAGCTAAAATACAGTAGCATTGATTACTGTATTGTCCTTGTTCAGAAGCCAGTGGATAAGGAAATAAGCTGAGAGTCATCCAACACAACTGCACAAGGCAAACTACACAGGACAAAAGTCCTAAACCCCAGCATAATTTGGGACGAGGCCACACCCACCCAGCACAGGAAGGAAGCCAGTAACACCCACCCCAGAACAGTATGAAATTGCTGTTTAAGATCAAACTTCAATCTTTAAAAATGAGCAAAAAAAATATCAAAAATAACTCTGACCACAGACAGCTATGATGGAGTCAGAGAATAGACCTCAAACCATGAGGACACTAAAGGTAAAGCATCTCCAGATGAAGTCTCAAAGGGTGAAATGAGTTTGTCTCTAACTCAAAGGGTTATCTTGGAATAATTCAAAAAGGATCTTTAAAGAGAAGAAAAAAATAGGGAAAGGAAATGAGAGCTTTGCAGAAGAGTTTAGAAAAGGAAAAAGAAATTATCTGAAGAAAACTCCTTTTAGCAATAGATTTGGTGAAATGGAAAAATAATATAATTCCTTAAAAATAGATTTGGTGAAATGGAAAAATAATATAATTCCTTAAAAACAGATTTGGTGAAATGGAAAAAGAAAATAAAGCCTTAAAAACAGAATTGGCAAAATGGGAAAAAAAGAACACCCCCTAAAATAGAATTGGTAAAATGGGGAAAAAAATCCAGTGAACAAAACAACTCATTTAAAAGTTCAATTGGCCAAATGAAAAATAAAAATAAAAAAGCTAACTGAAGAATATAATTTACTAAAAATTAGTTGAACAAATGGAAGGGAATGATTCGATGAAACACAAGAATCAGTCAAAAAAATAAAAGAATGTAAAAAATAGAAGAAAATATAAAATATCTCATCAGAAAAAAAAATGACATGAAAAATAGATCCAGGAAAGACAATCTAAGAATTACCTGAAAACCATAAAGAAAAAAAAAAAAAGCTTAGAAACATCCTTAAAGAAATCATCAAGTAAACCTGCCCTAATGTCCTAGAACCAGAGGATAAAATAGCCAATGAAAAAATTCACTGGTCAGTTCATGAAAGAGATCCTTAAATAAAATCTCCAAGGAATATCGTAACTAAATTCCAAAATTATAAGATAGATCAAGGAAAAAATACTGCAAGCAACCTGAAAGAAGCAATTCAAATATCAAGAAGCCATAATCAGGATTGCCTAGGGCCTAGCAGTTTCATTTTAAAGGATTGAAAGACCTGGAATATGATTTTCCCAAGGGTAAAGGAGCTTGGACTGCAGCCAAGAATCGACTTTCCAGCAAAAGTAAATTATATCACATGAAGAGGCAAAAAAGACCTATTGAAAATTGAAAGAAAGAAGGGTGGAGGATGAGAATTGTGTGACTTATTCATATCTGATTTGGCTCAAAGGAAGAGTATTAGACATATTAGGTTAATAGAGAAATATAGTCATTGACAGATAGATAATATAAAATATTGAGAGTCTACCTGCCAAGGCAAAGTCAGGAATTATAATGAATACAAACTACAAAACACTTTCTACACAAATAAAGTCAGATTTAATAATCTGGCAAAATATCAAGTGTTTATGGGTAGGCTGAGTGAATATAATAAAAGTGACAACATTACCTAAAATAATCTACTTATTCAGTGCCATATTAAACTCCCAAGAAATTATTTTACTGATCTAGAAAAAAATAATAACAAAATTCATCTGGAAGAACAAAAGGTCAAGAATTTCAAGGGAATTAATGAAAAAAATGCTAAATTACAAAGCAGCAGTCATCAAAACCATTTGGTACTGGTTAAGAAATAGTTGATCAGTTAAGTTCACAGGACAAAATAGCCAATGACTATAATAATTTAGTGTTTGAAAAACCCAAAGACCTCAGTTTTGGAGATAAAAATTCACTATTTCCCCAAAAACTGCTGGGAAAATTGGAAATTAGTAAGACAGAAACTAGACATTGACCTACAACTAACACCATATAGCAAGATGAGTACATGATTTCTACATAAAGAGTGATATTATAAGCAAATTAGAAGAACAAAGGATAGTTTACCTCTCAGATCTGTGGAGAGGAAAGAAATTTGTGGCCAAAAAAGAATTGTAGTTCATTACTGAACACAAAATAGATTTGATTATATTAAATTAAAAAGGTTTGATACAAACAAAACTAATGCAGACAAGATTAGAAGGGAATGTTGGAGAGGATGAAGGAAAACTGGCACACTAATACATTATTTGTGGAGTTGTGAACCGATCCAACCATTCTGGAGAACAATTTGGAACTATAACCAAAGGGTTATTGAAATGGGCATACCCTTTGTTGCTGCAGTGTTTCTACTTGGTCTATATCTCAAAGAAATCATAAAAAGGGAAAAAGACCCACTTGTATAAATATGTTTGTGGCAGCCTTTATTTAGTAGTAAGGAACTAGAAACTGGGTGAATGCCATCAGTTGAGGAAGGGTTGAATAAGTTATGGCATATAAATGTTTTGGAATATTATTGTTCAATAAGAAATGATCAGCAGGGTGATATCAGAAAGGCAAGGAGAGATTTACTGAACTGATGCCAAGTGATTTGAGTAGAACCAAGAGAACATTGTAAACAGCAACAAGATTATGTGATAATCAATTCTAATGGACATGGCTCTATTCAACAATGATATAATTCAAGCCAATTTCAATAGATCTGTGATGGAGAGAGCCATCTGCACCCAGAGAGAGGACTGTGGGGATAGAACATAGTATTTATCATCATTGATCATTATGTTTTGCATAACTTCACAATTGTTTTCTTAATTATGTATGGGGATAATGGAGAGAACCTGGAACTCAAAAACTTTAAAAACAAATAAAAACATTTTTGTTTTGAATATAACTGGGGAAAATATTAAATAAAAAGAAAATGTTTGACCATTAAAATATATAGAGAAAAAGAAAGATATCTTTGTATATATTTTGAAACTAAAAAGCTATTATTTTTAAAAAGAAGAAAAGATAGGTATACTAGTACATTTTTATATAGCCTTGAATTAGTAAAACTAAAGCAATTTTCAATTATACAAGTAAAGTGATTAAACTGTCCATGAAATTTGGCTGACAAATTAAACTAATCAGTATATACTCCAAGGCAGTCAATGACATAAAGGTCTACATTTTCATCAAAATATTTAAAGTAACACTTTTATGCATTATTCACTGTTATCATCCCCATTTTATAGTTGAGAATAGTGGCTAATTAACTCATGAGAATCCCAGGACTAGTAAATGTCTAAGATCAAGTTTGATCTCTTTCTGACTCCAGTTCTAATTCTCTATTAAACTGTTACAAACCAATGTGACAAATGTTCATGGTAAAGCAAAAATAAGTTCATATATTGACTATGTTAAGTATCTATATATATGTATATATGCCTTGTGTATTTGTATCTTGGTTTGCATTCTGAGTATATCAATTCTGATAGGAGATATGAAGTGTACATCTAGCATGTATATCATTCTGGAATTGTGACTCATCACAGCATTGATCAGAGTTTTAAATCTCTCATAATTACTTGTCTTTATAATTCTATTATTATTGTATAAATTGTTTTTACAGGTTATGCGCACTCTACTTTGAATTTTAATACTTCATTCTTCCCAGGTTCCTCTAAAACTATCCCTTTGATCATTTCTCATAGACCAAGTGTCCCATGATATTCAAAAACCAAAAAAAATTAAGCCAATGTTCACTTCTCTCTAACCTGTCCAAATGTTACTCGATCTTTAAGGCCCAGTTCCCATTACCTCTTCCATTGATCATTCCAGTCTTATTAAAATGGAGGAAATTAGCATTCAGAAGAAATTTGTCAAACCTTCTCTTCCATTTCTGGGAGTGTTTGGCTAGGTATTCATGGGAATATATACTGCATAAGAGAAAAATCTCAATCTATTTCTTGAGATCACATTTTTTTGTTTTCTTTTCCATTAATTAATTTTATTTTATTTTATTTTTTGCTTTTTTGCTGAGGCAATTTGGGTTAAGTGACTTGCCCAAGGTCACACAGCTAGGAAGTGTTAAGTGTCTGAGGCCATATTTGAATTCAGGTCTTTCTGACTGCAGGGCTGATGTTCTATCCACTGTACCACCTAGCTGCTCTTGTCCATTAATATTGAGAGAGAGAAAGGTATAGAGAGAAATCAAATCAATCATTGGTGAGATCAATTCAAGTTTTATAAATTTTGACTTTTATTCTAAATGAACTTTTTTTAGTATTTCCCCCAACAGCATGTAAAAAAAATTAAGTCATTTTTAAAACTTTTCAAGTAGAAATTCTATCCCTTTCTCCCTCCCCACACTCTCTCAAGTGAGAAGGCAAACAATTCAATATAAATTATACATGTGTGGTCATAGAAAACATATTTACATATTAGTCATGTTGAGAAAGAAAACAACAAACACTCTCCCCCCAAAAAAGTTCAAGAAAAATAAAGTATAAAAGTATGCTAGTATCTTTTACACTTTATTTTTCTTGCTCAATCAAAGAATATGCCAGGTTTTATAATCCTTTGGGTACAATTCTAAACTACTCTACAGAATGGTTATATCAGTTCACAACTCCACCAACAATGCATTAATGTTTCTATTTTTGCTCAAATTTCCAAAAACATGTCATTTTCCTTTTCTGTCCTAATAATTTAATCTAATTCACATGATAAATTACTTTAAAATTCTCTTAATTTGAATTTTTCTAATCAATAGTGATTAAGAACATATATAGCATTGATTACTTCATATGAAAACTTCATATCTTTTGATAAATATAAATTGGCAAATGATTCTTATTTTAGAAATTTTACTCAGTTGCAATTTTTAAAATGAGTTCTATATCAGAAAAATAAGTTTAATTTTTTCAATTTTCATTGGTAAATGTGTTTTCTTCCATCTTATTCCCTCCTCCCCATTTATTCTATTAAAAATTTTTTTTAATTTATTTTAACCTGTCCCTTTTAAAAAGTATTTTATTTCTGACTACCACCTCTCCCAGTCTGCCCTCTCCTCTATCACTATCCCTCTTCTCCCTTTCTCCTTTCATGTAAAACTAGATAGATTTCTATAGCCATTTGAGTGTGTATATCATCCCCTCTGAGCCAATTAGCACATCTTTTCCTCCATTGTAAAAGCCTTTCCCTGCTTCTTTTGTGAAACAATTTACCCTATTCTTCCTCTCCCTTTCCATTTCTCTTAATACATTCATCTTTCTCACCACTCAATTTAATTTTCATATCATCTCTCCATATTCAATTCCCACATGTCCTCTGTCTATATTTGTACACTTGTTAACTGCCCTAATAAAAAATAAAGTTTTTATGAATTACAAGTATCATCTTCCCATGTAGAAATGTAAACAGTTTAACCTCATAAAATTTCTTATACTTTTCCTTTCCTGTTTATTTTTTCATGCTTCCTTTAGTCTTGTTTTTGTAAGTCATATTTCTCTTCTCTTTTGGTCTTTTCATCAATCATGATTGAAAGTCCTCTATTTCACTGAAATTCCATTTTCCCCCTGAAAGATTATATTCCGTTTTATTGGTTATATGATTCTTGATTGTAATCTAGCTCATTAGACCTCAAGAATAAACTATTTCAAAGCCCTCTGATCCTTTAATATAGAAGCTTTTAAATCTTGTATTATCCTGACAGTAGTTCCATGATGTTTGAATTGTTTCTTTCTGGTTTCTTGTACTATTTTCTCCTTGACCTGACAACCACAGAATCTGATTATAATATTCATGGGAATTTTCATTTTAGGATCTCTTTCAAGAGGAGATTGGTGGATTCTTTAAATTTCTATTTTACCCTCTGGTTTTAGAATATCTGGGCAGTTTTCCTTGTTAATTTCTTGAAAGATAATGTCTGGACTCTTTTATCATGACTTTCAATTAATGAAATAACTTTTAAATTATCTCTCCTGAATCTGTTTCCAAAGTCTGTTATTTTTCCAATTAGGTATTTCATATTGTTCTCTGTTTTTTCATGCCTTTGATTTTGTTTTATTGTTTCCTTATTTCTCATCAAGACATTAGCCTTTAGTTGTTCATCTCTAATTTTTAAGGAATTATTTTCTTCAATAAACTTTTGTATCTCTTTTTCCATTTAGTTAATTCTACTTTTTAAGAAGTGTTTTTCTTCAATAAATTTCTATGCCTTTTTGTCAGTTGCCCAGTTTTGCATTTCCTTGCATTCAATGACTTTTTGTACCTCTTTTACCATTTGGCCAAGTCTGTTTTTAAGGTGCTTTTTTCTTCAGGATTTTTTGTATGTCTTCTCTACCAAGCTGTTGCCTCGTTTTTCATTATTTTCTTGCATCACTTTCATTTCTCTTCCCAATTTTTTATGTATCTCTCTTACCTGTTTTGTGATCAGGAATACTATTTCACTCTGTTCTTTTTTGATTTTGCTGCTCCAGAAATACCATATGTTTTATGTTATTATTAAAGGTGTTCAGAGGGGTTTTAGGAAAAGCTCAGGCAAGTAGCTGACTTTTTTGTGCCATATTGGCTTTCCCTTGAATGAATTCTTATTGAGAATTATTTTCACAGGTGTAGTTCTCATCTTAAATGTTAATGTTTCCTGTCAGCTCTTTAACCTGTAGCAGTACAAAGCAACAAGTATTTCAAGAAGTATAAATATGACAAGTTTAAATGAATTTTGTCTATTGTTATGTTGATTCTATCAATCAAGAATTGAAGGGAAAAGGGTATATACCCAAAAGTCAATAACAAAGAAAACAAATAAAGAACATGATTTGATTTTTTTCCTCTTTAAAAGTGATGCAAAATGTTTGATTAGATATCAGTTATCCTAAATCCAATTGTATCATTCATAAACTGGCATTTGCTAAGAATAATCATCTATTAGGAATCATGAAAATTTTGTATCTAGTTGTCAGATGCAATTCCCTGTGCATTATGAATGCTCACTGGTTTCCAGGATAAGCACTCTTATTTCTCGGCCTCTGTAGGCCTAGGCTCATTGGTCAATCCTTTGAAATGGCACAGATGCAAAACAATGTCAGTTATGATCTAGCCCTAATTTTCCCTGTCAACAGCCTTGTTCCACTTCCCAGATAGCTCAGATCATTGCCAAGTCCATTTTACAAATGAAATTTGCCTTCTGAAAATCACCATATGAATGTGTCAACAGGTCATGAAATATTTTCATTACAAATCTCAAAGAAAAACTTAGCTCTAAAGAAACAGTTCAGAAAATGTCTATTTCATTAAGTATAAGTGTGAAATCTTGATGGAAAACATTTATTTTGGCAACTGGTTATTCTGTTGGTGGCCCTGAAGTATCTTAACTAGACTGACCTTGTGGGAGGTAGTATTCACTCCATCAAGGAACCCAGAGTAAATGGATTATTCCCTACTGGGATCCCCCCAGCCCTTTAGTTTGAGAAAAGAGGGAGAGAATTCCAAATGTAAACATGGGACTTAAGTACTTAGGCCAAAAAATATCTTATACTCCTTATAAATGAAGATACTTTTCAATTATCCACATTCAAGAAAGGGAAACAATAGAATGTAGATGGCTACAAATGGCATCTAATGCAAAAATCATTTTTTTTTAATTTGCTTTGGAGAACAGCATACATATACACATCCCCCTGATGCTTTTAAGTAGATTACTGTTAAAATACATTTATTTTCCCTAAGTATACAACATTTAACTGTAGGAAGAACAAGTACAGAGGGGATATTTGTTTGTTATTCAAAAGTATCATAAGTCATTAATATAGTAGATAATTAAGAATTAATGCTATTAGATATCTACAAATATAAAATAAATCAATCATCAAAAATCACTCCCTCAAATCAAAAAATAATATGCCAGAAAAGCATTAAGAATATGTAGCATAATTATCACCCCCCCCCTTCCTGCACCTCAATAAGCTTGTGGAAGATACAATGCAATCACAATTATGAACCAAGATTTAAAAAAAAAAACGTGATGTATGTAAAAGTGGGGAAATGGAGATAGTGAAATGTGAGTTAAGTATTAATGGACAGTGATGTCTCATTTCCAGCAGGTGGGAGAATCACCAAGGTTTCATGAAGGAGGTTTAACTGAGCTAAATGTATCCTGAAAGAGATCTCAAACAGTCAAAATGTGAGAAAAGTGACTCCACTAGACTGCTTTAGCATTTTTTGCTCAGTTTCAGTTTGAGTGTACCTAATCTTCCCATGACTTTCCTAGGATTTCTGTAAGTGTAGACTTTGTCTTAGATTTGTGACCTCAGGATCAGACATAAAAGTGCAAAGGATGCTGCTGCTTTTGAGTGGGAACACTCAACACCATTCCTCTGAAAAGGAATCTTCCTTCAAATCTTAACTCAGATGGCACCATCTCCATGAAGCTTTTTTCCAAAATCTCAATTCTAAGTGTTCTAGCCCACCTCAGATAAACTTGTATGTACCTCGTTTTAGCCAGATAATTTTCTTCAGGATAGGAATTTTCCCCACCCAATTCTTTTTTCCCCTGAAAAACTAATCTTCTATTCTAGTACTTAGAATATCAGATTCTTAATAAATGTTTGCTTGTTTTGAATTACTAGTTTTGGATAAATTTAACATTAGCAGTCTGCGATTTATTGGCTAGAAGTTAAGAGAAGCAAAAAGAAAGAAAGAGGAGACTACTCCTGCCCTTACAGAACAATCCCCTAGAAAAAATCAAATCTTGAATAAAAATAATCATCAAAAAGGACAAAATGTGATAAACAATGATATTTTATTTCATGTCTTCCTTTGAAAGATAAATTCTTTTAGAACAAGACAGGATATTAAAAATAATAATATTAAATTAATTAATAATAAATTAATAATTAAATAATTAAAATATATGAATAAATAAAATAATTAAATTAATATTAAAAATAATAATATCTAATATAATGAGTTATAAAATTACTTGAACTGTGGATTATATCCTTTGATTCCTTCATAAAAACACTTTAAAATAGTCTGAGCAGTCCCATTTTATAGATGAGGTTCACAAAATCAAAGAGTCTCAAACCTTGAAGCTCCCCAAATGTCAGCTAATCCAATCTGTATCCATAAAATAATTCCCTCCATAAGTAGTAGAAGTCTTCATTAAAGAGTAGCAATTTTCTACAGAAAATTAAAAAAAAAAAAGCTAATTCAATTTTTTGACATCTCTAAGTATTTGCAACTTTCCCCTTATGTAACAAAGTTTTAGAATCTTACTTAAATCTCTCTTTGAAACACCCCTCTAAAGCTATTATTTCTGCCCTCTAGACTACAGAGAAAAAGTGCCAGAGAACAGAAGTGGAAAAAATCTAGTGAAGACCACACAGCTGGTACTGTAAACAATGGATCTGGAACAGGAACTGACCCCTTAAGTACAGTCTGCAATACCAATGTATAATAGAATACCCTAGAAGCATATGATAATGAATGATGAAATGATGGTACATGCATGTACTGGGAGCAAATTTTGAATTTTAATGAAACGAAATATAAGATCCAAAAATATTGATGATTCATTAAAAGGCACATAGAGCCTGAAGCAAATTTTAAAACCATAGTTCCCCATTGAGTTCTTCAAGAACTCAGTCCCCAAGGTTTCTTTTTGCTTTTAAAACAAAATAATATGACTTTGGTAGAGAACTCTTATAAGGCAACATCACTTGGTGGAAAGAATACTGGAATTTTAATTTTAAAAATTCAGTTTGACTCCCTGCCTTGCTGTTTATGCTTTATATGATCTTGGGAAAATCACTCTGAACTCTGAGTTTCATTATCCTCCTATGAAAAGGAGGAGTTTATAATTTAGAATAAATTTAGAAAAAAATATTAGAAATAGAATTTAGAAAAGGTCCCTTACAGATCTCAGTCCCACGATTCTTTTCATCTAACATTATATGCAATGTTAGATTAAAATAATCACATATATGTGTGGATACACAAACAGACACAATCATTTGAAAGTTTAATCCTCTGTCAAATGTGATTTTGTTTGAGCTGTAACAAAAGTGTTAAAAATACAGCTTGGCTGATTTGTTTTTTCAAGAGCTAACAACGAATGTCCAGTGAGGTATTTCATATGAAATAATTCAGGAAAAATGAAAATAAATTTATATTCAAGTTCTTCAGATTCAAACAATACTAGTTAACCACAGTGGTTATATATTCTTTTCCAAATATAGCTGAACACAAACAATTTTCCACAAAACTTTTTTTGATTGATTTGTAAGCTCATCAGTATGGGCATTCCCTCCAATGGTTAAGATAGCAACCCATCCTTTCCTTAATGTCCTACACAATTCTCATCCATAACTTTTCAGAAATTCTCCATAAAGGATCCAGCCAATGACCTGAAGACCTTCCTCTTGGTTTTTTAATCTTTCAAAGATTCCAGTATTCTATTTATACATTTTTATACAGCTTACTCATTAAATAACTTGCCTAACCCATCTCCTTTTTCTGGATTTGTCTGTATTTATGCATACATTTGTATATATCAATAACTATACATTTGTACATGATTAGAAATATTGTATGTACATGAATATGTACAATATGTATCTATTTCTAGAACCATACATGTATGTAAATATTGTTCATAAAAAACATACAGGTAAATGCATTAAATATGTATGTATACATATACATTATGATATGTATAGGAGCCTACACATACACAGACCTATATTTATGTGCAAATGATGTTTGTGTATATAAAATATGTCTGTACATGTTTATACATGTGTAATATGTATGTATGTACAGATGTCCATATATTATTTGTGTATATATACATATACATTTATAGTGTTGTACAATATTCTATACACACATATGTATACAAATATGTATAAAGTATGTGAACTGGAACTGGATCATGATTTAAATGGTATGGAGAACACCCAGGTTAAAAAAAAATAAACAAACAAAATTCTATTCAATGGAAGATGTCACTTTCACTACAATTTTACTCTATTAGAACCTCCTATAATATTGAGAAATTAAGAAACTTAGCTATAATGTTCCACTGGAAGTATTTAAACACAAATCTCCTTGGCTTTGAGATCATTTCTTTATCTACTATACTGCCATATAAGGATTCAACAATATGCATATCTCTATTTACAAGTTTTATGCCACTTCTAACATATGTCATCATAAGCAATCATATAGCATGCTTCCATGTGTTTTGTCATTGCCCTTTAAGTAACCTAAGCATAATTCTTTGGATTTATATTCTGTTCATTTTTTCAGTTGTGTCCAACTCTTTGTGAACTCATTTGGGGTTTTGTTGTCAAAGATCCTGGAATGTTTGCCATTTCTTTCTCCGGCTCATTTTATAGATGAGAAAACAGAGGCAAAGAGGGTTAAGTGACTTGCCTAAATCCTAGAGTCTGAGGACACATTTGAACTCGGAAAGAGAAATCTTCCTGACTGCAGGGCTGCCATTCTATCCATTGTGCCACTCAATCATTCAAACTCACATCATTCTATAATTCACAATCAGATAAAATCATTGACTGTTCCTTATTGGGATCTTTGGTTTCTTTAGTATAGGGAAGTCCTATTACTCTTGCAGAGAGACAACTAGTCTACAATTTAGTTTGAGAAAGCTGGGTAAGAGTGATTTGACCATGGGGTCACACAATGGGAGAAGACTGATATTCCAAAAATTCCTTATCATGTAGAAATCAAATTTGGCATTCTCTCCTACCTTCTACACCAAAAGATGGAACTTTCTTATTCATAATGCTGATACTATAAGTTATTTCAGACTTAAACTCCAAAAGTTTGTTTCAAAGTTCCTGCCCAATCCACCAAAGTTATGTTCTCAAATTTTATCCAGACTCTGTTTGCTATTTACTACCTATATGTCAGTGATTTCATTAACTTAGTACTTATAACCCTCAGCCTCTATCAATAAAGCAATTATCAAAAGTCTTTGGTACTGTCTAAACACAGAAAAGATCAATGGAACAAATTAGACAAAGAAGAATTAGAAATAACTGCACTCAAGCACTGCTTGATAAATTCCTGCAAAATAACGTTTTGGTCATGTATACTTATTGTGTATCTAATTTATATTTTGATATATTTAACATCTACTGGTCATCCTGCCATCTAGGGGAGGGGGGGGGGTAAAAGGTGAAAAATTGGAACAAGAGGTTTGGCAATTATTAATGCTGTAAAGTTACCCATGCATATATCCTGTAAATAAAAGGCTATTAAATAAATAAATAAATAAAAAAAGAAAATCACAAATGAAAAAAACAAAAATAAAAATAAATTCTTAAAACACAAATCTTTGTATCAGATGTCTCTGATAAAGTTCTGCCATGTGACATACTTGGAAAACAAATGTATAAAACCAAATGCCAACCTCTAGTATGCAATTGGTCAAAGGACATTAATAAAAATTGTTCAAAAGAAATTCAAATTATGCATGCCCATAGGAAAAAATGGTCCAAATAATTGATTATATAAGAAAAATGCAAATCAAGGCAACATAGAAGTTTCACTGAACACAACTTCATTTGCAATGTCTATTTTTCAGCCATATGGAATGATTGAGTGAGCTATTGCACCAAATGTATTCTCAAGATCATATGCATTTTTCTTAGTTTCCCTGTCTGCATGATTGCTAATGACTGCCTAAATGATAATGCAACTCTACGGGTAAAAATGAAAAGAAAAAGTCTAGGAATTGTTTTTGACTATAACTTTTAAAGAGAGTATATATGTTTTCAGACATCTAACTCATCAAATGGAAAGAGTACAGGGCCTAGAGTCAGAAAGACTCCTCTTCCTAAATTCAAATCTGTATTCAGACACTTATTAATTTTGTGACCTTGGCAAATCACCTAATCCTGTTTCCCTCAGTTTTATCATCCATAAAATGAGCTAGAGAAGGAAATGGTAAATTGGTCTAGTATTTTTGCCTAGAAAACCTCAAATAGGGTCACAAAGAAATCAGATGCAACTAAACACTCCCACAACTTGTATGTACACATGGATTTATATATGTGTATACATATATGCACATATTACTTTACATATTTGAAATTTTAATTCATTTTGTACATTTTGTTTTGAACTCCCTCACTCGTGACCACATACCAAATATATATTTTCATTTTATTTTATTTTTCAATTGATAATTATTTATTTTCTCCCTTTCAAACACCCCTTCAAATTACAAGAAAAAGAAAATATTGTAAGCAATATGCATAGTCAAGCAAAACAAATTTCATTTTCTCATCCAAACATGTACCTTTAAAAACATCTTTAATCCAGATTGAGATTCCAGAATATTGATGCTGAGAATAGGTTTTTCAAAAGAACTGACTATCTATTTGGGTCTATGTTAGGAGACAAGGATGGTCAATCATCTATTTCTTCATCCCAATAAGAAACTACAACAATAAGCATGCTATTCTAAAATATCAGGGACAAGCATCATCATTTTTCAGCATACTAGCCCTAACAGCTGAGTGAATAATGAAGTTGATATGTCTAATAGGTCCAGGTAGAGAATTCATCCAGCATCTTGAGAAGAGAATAAAAGGAAGTTGAGATTTCTAAATTCTAACAGGTTTGGAAAGTGACCACCATTTAAAAAATAAATAAATAAATAAAACCTGAGATTGTTATATGCTCAGCCTCACATTAGAATAGAAATCTTAGGAAGCAATCATAGTTAGGTCTTGCTTACATTAATGGGTCTATTGCCCATTTTATGGTTTTTTGTAGAGTTTTGAGAATCAGCTATATATGAATGATCTTTGAAAACAATAGAGTTAATCTCTCATCAGCCCCCAATATTTAATTTAAAGCTTTTCTTGAGAACAGGTCTTTCAATTACTAGTCTAACTCTCTACTGAGTTCTTGGATACTTCAAGAAAAAATAGATAAGTATATATAGATATATTCAAAAATATGTATCAAATATGTATCAAAAATATGTATGTATATAAAGTTAGGTTTATATATATATACATATAGGTAAGCATAAACATATACATATTATACAAAATTATATATTATTAAATTATTATATAATTACAATATTATATATCATTATCTATTATGTTAATATATCATTATTAATGTATTATACACAATATCTTATGTATTATATATCACATTATATCAAATGCATTATATATATTATATCATTGCATTATTATATTGCTATTATTACAGTTATTATTATAAGTAGATACAAAATTTTTCTTTGGCATTCAAAATCCTTCTTACTGATCATCTTCACCTTTCCAATATTCTTACAAATTTCTCTTCAACACACTCTTCAATTCAATGGCACTAGCCTCCTGGTTGTTCCAGGAACAATACACTGCATTTCTTAACTTGAGCTCCAATCATTCTCTTTGGTTTTCTCCCAACACATGTGATTCCCTCTCTCCTTCACTGTGACTACTGACTTTCTTGGATTCCACTGAGTCTCAACTAAAATGGTACCTCTTCCAGAAGCTTTCCACAATTTTAAGGCCTTCTCTTGGTTAATAATTTCCTATCTATCTATCTAATACATAGGATATTTCGATATGTATTTGTTTGTATGTTCTCTCTCCTATTAGGCAGTAAGTTCTTTGAAGACAAGGATTATCTTTTGGCTCTTTTATAATTGGGGCTTAGCACAGGGACTAGCATAGAATAGGCATTTAATAAATGTTTATTAAATTGAATTCTAACTAAAAGCTAAGTATTCTTCCTTTGTTGTCCCTCAAAACCTCAGTAGGTTTTCTTGATTTAAAAAATACTAATAACTGCAGACAAGGTCATAAATGTGCTAATTCACTTTTTTTCAGAATTGTCCTTGAGGATTTTTGCAACACATGAAGGACAATAGCAATTTTAACAATTTAATCAAAGAAGATCATTGAACTTTTTTTCACATTCCACGAACAGTATCTTTATGAAATGATGAAGACTTAATGCCTTGCTTTAAATAAAGCTACAGCATTGGATTTAATCTTCAAGTCACAAAACCACAAGTCTTTCAGCTCAATCATGTGTTTTATCTTATAATAAGGAATTGCAATAATTAGGATAATGACAATGATGATAAATTATATTTATCAAGTTTTTATCTTAAGTTCAACACATTTTTTATTTTGTTAAAAATAAAGTCTGTGAACTTCTAGTAAGAATCAATTTCCTTCCCCAATTTTAATTTCTGACAGATGATTCCCATTGAATATGTCAATGGACTACTGCTTTCCCAATAATTCATAATTTAAGTAATTCATATGAATGAATGGAGACAATTAATTAGAGGAACAACCAGAGCTCATGGCAAGGCAGCATCCATATATCAACAATGACAACACTATGAAGGCAAATTTAGAACTTTGATGCAGTGCCAATCAGACAACCAATGGAAAAATTTAGAGAGTTATACAAAGTAATGGCAGATTTCAATAGAAGAATAAAAGAACTAGAGTATCAAATGAACCGAGGAAGATAAGAAGGAGGAGCAATAGAGGAATAATATAATCCTCAGCCTTTATCTGTCAAGCAATTATCAAAAGACTTTGGTATTTATTAAACACAGAAAAGATCAATGGAACAAATTAAGCAAAGAAGAATTGGAAATAACTGCATGCAAGCACTGCTTGATAAATCCCTAAAACATAAATCTTTGTATCAGATGTCTTGATAAAGTTCTGCTATGTAACATACATGGAAAACAAATATATAAGACCAAAAACCAACCCTAGTTGCAATTGGTCAAAGGACAATAATAAACATTGTTCAAAAGAAACTCAAATTATGTACATCCATATGAAAAATGGTCCAAATCATTAATTATATAAGAAAAATGTAAACCAAAGCAACATAGAAGTTTTGCCTCATATCTGGTTAGGATGGCATAAGATATGAACAGTCCCTGTTGCAAAGGTTGTAAAAGCACAGACACACCACTACATTGTTGGTAAAAAAAAAAAATTGTGACTTAGTATGATCATTCTTGAAAACAATCTGAAATTATATCATGAAAGTGATTAAAGTATCCACACTCTTTTCCCCAGAGATTCCATTGCTTTAATGTGATCTCAGTAATATACTCTGAAGAGATGAATGACTTAGAGAAAGGCTCCATGTCTTCCAAAAGCTCTTGTAAGATAGCCAATAAGTGGAAACAAAAAGTAGTATTTTAGTTATTGTTTTCCCCCTATAAAATTGCATAAAAATAATTGAATGAATAATATCTATGGAATTATGTGATTATTTATAGTTCAGAAATATTTAAATATCAGTTTATTCTGATAAACTTGCATGCACTGAGAAAAAAATGATGAATCATATTATTGTCTATAAATACCATAAAATATTAATGTGCAAAAGAAATAATGAATACAGAGAATCACAGAAAAGCTTATAAGAAATAATGTGGAATCAGTTAAAGATAACAAGAAAAACATACATATCATGACAAATATTATAAATGGAAATAAAAGCAGCAAAACAATTTAAAATAAAAGTTAAAGAATTATAATGACTATAATGAACAAAACTTGTCCTTAAAGAAGATATATAAGAAGTCATTTCTCCCATTCTTTTTTTAGTACTGGGGAATCATGGATAAGTTACTTATATATCACATTAGAATTTTTTGATGAATAGTTTTGTAAAATCTTTTTTCCCTCTTTGTTATTTATTATTTATTAAGGGATCTCTGAGAGGGACTGAAGGAGGAGAAATTGAGTGGAAAATATAGGTGATATTAAAAAGGTCTTTAAAATTTATCTAAAAAAAATTGGAAGGACTACATACAGGATGCTTTCTCCTCTCTCAACCCTCTTCATTCTTTCTTCTTGACAATTCTACTTCCTTCACAAGGCTTCTTTCTGTTCTTTTCCTCCTTGCTGCTTCATTTACAACAGAGGAGCTATGGGGCTCTTGAATAGTGGTGGCATCTATATAAGCCAATAGTCACTTCAACCCTAAAGCCAGAAAACCAGAGATTCTGGGGAGGAACAACTATGTGGGTCAGGGCTTCAAATCATGTTTCAACACTGAGACTGAAAGTAGTGGTTATCAGGTTGGAATAAGCAAAGTGTATTGTGGTAGATTGTATTGTGGAATCTACCAACAACAAATGGCATAAGAATTGAATGAATGAATGCCATCAATTAGAGGAAGAAGCCACTTGTTGAGTTGTTTGTTTTTTTTCCCAATTGTGTCAGACTCATTGTGATCCCATTTGGGGTTTTCTTGGCAAAGATAAGATGAGGGAACTGAGACAAACAGAGGGAAATAACTTGTCCAAAGTCACACAGCTGAGGTCAGGTCTGAATTCAGGTCCTACTGCCTCCAGGGCCAGTGTTTTATCCATTGCACTATCTACCTAGTTCAGGCATCTAGTTCAGTCAAAAATTGTGTCAGAAGTCCTAAACTTCAGTTTCATCTATTATTGAGTAATCAACTTCATCTGCTTTTCCTCAATGGTAAAAAGTGTGCAAAATTATCCATATGTTTAGAAATCCCACTAGGTTATGAGGATAGCAATTTTTTTAAAAGTTCTATAAAGTGAATAGCTATTACACTGTGAATCAGAGTGAGCAAAAAGAAAATATTTATCATTCTTATTATTTCAGGACTTAAAATTTTCTTTATTCTTTCATGATTTTTACCTTAGAGGAAAAAGAAACTATTTTCCTAAGATTACATTATTTAGAAGTAATGGAATGAGAAGACTGTTTAGTCTTCTAAATGGAAGACTGTTTAGTTCAGAAGTGCCTAACTTGCAGAGCTCATAAAATTCCTGAATGTAGGACAAGCCAAATTAAAATTTAATTGGGAAATATTAAATAAATTCAAATACAACAAATAGACAAAGTTAATTTTTGGCTTTCTAAGTCAACACATGACCCTCAAATAACCATTCTATTCAATATTACACCATTGGTCTGGCCCAACTCTCTAACAATATAATGGAAGTAACTTCCCAAAGGTCAAAAGGAAAACCAAAATTCTAACCCATGTGTTTGCCTATTCTTCCTCGGAATTTAAGTTTCCTTGCCTTAAAAATAACAAAAAAAAAATGTAGGCACAGTTAGAAATGTGTTTGTTCATTTTTTTGGAGTTCTTTGGAGAATTTCTTCAATGTAATAATTTGGAACAGTAATTTAAATTAAGAGAAAGCATTTAAAATAATAGTAAGGGAAGGGACCAACCTTTGATATAGCACATACTTTGTGCTAAGTTCTATGCTAAGTGCTTTTTAAAAATATCTCATTTGATCTTCTCAATAATCATGTGAGATTATTATCCACATTTTACAACTGAGGAAAATAAGGTAAACAAAGGTTACGTGATACAACTGATAATTACCTAAATCTTTATATTTACTGATATCTTTCCAATTTCAGGCCCAGAATTCTATCAATTGTACCATAACCTATATTTCAATAAATCAATGAAAATTATTTCCAAATTCTATTATAATTTATATCTTATATTGCATGTGTCAAGAAATAACTAAATGAATAGCATCTATAGAAATATCCAACGATTTATAGTTCAGAAATTCTTAACTTAAAGCATTTTATCCTGATCCACCTGCATGCAATTTTCATGAAGACTCGTTAAATATTTAATAGGACTACTGAGTACTCTCGTAGACAAGGTCAGTTGCAGGCTTGTTAACCATTCCTGAAGATTGGGAATGTTTTATAAAGTGAGAGTAACAGAAGGCAGAGAAAACAATGGGAAAGAATTATTTGAATGTTACAAGTTCAAATGTAAATCCTTACTCATGATACACAAATGCTAAAAATGCAACATAAATATTATATTTTGGAACATGCAGCTGTGTGCATAAAATTGGTTGGCATTTCTATGAAGACTTTTCCAAATTTATCAAATAACTCCTCCACTCTGCAATCTTCAAACTACTATTAGCTATGTATCTACAATTATATTCACTAAAACCTGCTATCAGATATAGTGGTATTAGATATAAAAGGAAAAGAAAAAAGAAATCAAAAATAGCTTTTTCTAGAAAAGTGATCTCAATTAAACACTATAGTGATTTGGGTGAAGTTAGAGGAATTATATATTTGGAAAGACTTTTCTCATTAAATTTAGGAACTTTATCCCCTAGTGGGTCATTAATATAGAACATACATTAAAATGACAAATATTGGTAAATATTTTAAAATTTCAATAAAAATATCTGCAGCATTCAAATTAAAGCAAAAGAGGTCATGCTTTCTCAAAGTCTAAATTCTATTGACTCTAGGTTTGTACATGGGGAAATTGTTACAGTTACATCCTGGACATAAAGTATTTTTCTGGCTCATTTATTTGGCCCTAGAATTAATTACTAAATTAAATCCTAATTTCTTCTCAATTACAAATAATTTTAGTGTTCAGAGATACTTCAGAAATCCAAATATCTCTTTTACTGATTAGGAAACTAAATATAAAATAGGTTGTGACTAGATCATGGTCAAAATAGTAAGTTGGTGGCAAAATTAATAAAATCCTGCTTTCCACATTCCCAGGCCCATCATCTTTGCTACAATATCACACTACCTCCTTGTTATATTATTTTCCCACTGAGCATAATGGTGCACAGTGATAATCCCTACAACTGGGGAGGCAGAGGCTAGTAGATATCCTGAATTTGAAATTATTAATCTGTAGGAGGGCTAAAGCTAATGATGTATCAGTGTTAAGTCAAGCATTAATATAGTGAGTCTCCAAATATGAGGGGGAGAGGGAAGAGGAGGGAAGTACCAGAATGCCTTGGTTAAGGGGGGAAGAAAATGGACCAAGTTGGGAACAAAGCAGGTCAAAATCTGTGAGCCAATCAACATTGGGATTAGGCCTGTAGATGATAATTTCATTTCCAACCTGGATGAAATAGGGAAATCCAAAAATAGATAGATAAATAGATACATACATAAATATAGATAGATAATAGAAATAAAATTAAAATAAATATTAGGTCATTTCTTCACTTCTATTTCCTTTAGAAAATAAGACTATAATTGTTCTTAAAATTGGAGAAATACTAAAAGCAAGCTCAAATTTCATTTCAAAAACTGGGGCATATATGGCAATACATAATAATAAAACTCACATTTTGTATATAGTTCTATAGAATTTTTAAAATGCTTTTTACATTAAATTTTACAATAGGTATTATTATCTCCATTTATAGGTGAGTAAATTGAGCTCTAGAGAAGGTCAAATGATTTCCCAAAGAGAAAATGATGTAATATATACAAAACACCTACTCAGCTATTATTCACTTAAAAACATTGTTATATCCCATACTTATATGGCTAATAATGGTCAGAGTGAAAGTTCCATGTCCCAAAGGACACAGATTAACAAATTCTAAACATACTCTGATCCCCAATAATGTTTTCAAGCCTCATCTATTGTCCTATAGGAAAAAAATACATTCAAATAAAAACCAAAATAAGAGATTTTTTTGACATAATCATTTTTAAAGGACTTACTACTCAAGAAAACTAAACATGGATACAGACAAGAAAGAAAACAAACATAGCAGTAACAATGACAAAATGACAAAACAAAGGCTCAGTGAGGCAACCTTGAAAACCAACATCACCAACATCATTGTTGACTTTGGGATGCAGATTTATCTCCTAAGCACCCCACTGGAGGCACCATCATCCCTCAGCAAGTGTTTATTGAATGACTGAGAAGTTCTCAGTGCTTATTATATGTTTTAGGGGACATAGTTTAGAGCTCTCTAGGATGCTACATTAAGAATGGACCATAGAGGTCATCTAGTACAGGAATTTTTAACCTTTTTTGTAACATGCTTTTTAGAGCAGTGGCCCTCAAAGTGTAGTCCAAAGAATTGTTGGGGTCTCTGAAACCCTTTCAGAAAGTCTACAAATTCAAAATTATTTTTTATTTCTAATATAGTAAATAGCTATAAATATAACCCATGTGAACAAAAATTCTTTGAACGGATCCTCGATGGTTTTTAACAGCATGAAGATACTGAGAACAAAGGTTTGAGAATCACTGGCCTAGTGAAATCTAAATAACTCTTCTTAGAGCACTTAAATGTATAAAATAATATATATAAAATTATAAAGAAAACCAATTACAGTGAAATATGGTGAAATTAGCAGAGTATTTTTAGATAAGTTAATGACCCTAAGTTAACTATCTTTGTTCACTCTCTTCATTTTACAGATTGAAAAACTGAGGCTGAGAGAAATGATGATGACATTCATGAGGTCCCATGTTTATTTAGTAGCATAGCTGAGCTCACATCCAAGTACAATGTTTATTCCTGTTTTCACTTGGCCTTATTCCAAGTCCAAGTCAATTTTTAGCAAGTGGCCCACATCCATAAGTTGGTTCCAGATCCTATGGCATTTCAAATTCCCTTAAAGAAGTATCAAGGTGAAAAAGTTTTCCCGTCTAAAAACTCCTATTTTTCAATTTCAGCTCAGATCCAAAGCTCTCTAAAATACCATCAGAAAGTTACATTTCTTCCTTTTGGGGTAACACTTTTTTCTTGGATTCATATTAATTTTGGCCTTAATTTTTTCCAAAATCAAATCAAACTGGTTTGGACCTTAAACAAATTGATATAGTCAATAAGACTATACAATGAATCAAAACACATCTGGATAATGCACTAATATGACAAATTTCCTTCAACCAACCATGGACTTAGACCAGTTTCCCTAGGGTTTTTTTGTTTGTTTGTTTGTTTTCTCAACCTTGTGGCTAAAATGCACAATGAGGAAGGATCAGAAGAGAAAGAGTTCCAGCCTGGGAACTGGAAGTTATTAGAGGTCCTCATGCAGAATCAGCCACTAATTTGTTCTGTTGCCTTAAGCAAATGACTTAAACTTATTTTAAAGTCATTTGCTCTGCTGGGGCTGACATCATCAATTCACTTGAAAACAAACTCCAAATATATGGTTGCAAAGACACAGTGGGGAAATAAATCAATTTGCCAAATGGAACGTGGCCAACATAAGAAGTGAAAAGTAAGGACTAAAGAGAGAGAAATCACTTTCACACTTTAGCCATGGCCTTAATGAAAACAGAAACAGTATTCTTGGGGAAAAAAAACTGATTCTTTGGGAACTATCTTCATGCCACGCCAGCAGCCAAACAAGTACTTCCCAATCCCACCTATGCAACTTCAAATTCCAGATATTCTTTGCTATACCATGATGACTAGATCCACAGAAATGGTCTCATAAAAGAGAACTTTAGCAACAACATTGAAAATCACAAATGAATAATATCAAGAACACAAAGTGGAGAAAACTAAACATTTCCCCTTTTTAAAAGGCTAATGAGTTTTCCTTTCTGGAATCACCTCAGAATGGGAAATTTCTCCTTTGGTTTATAGTATTCCAGTCACATCTATTTGCATTTTTTTACTTGTCACATGCATGATGTCCATTTGTAGCATCTGGACGTCCTCTGTATTCGGCTCATTTCCTTTACAGTTTCATACCAGAAAATAACCCTAGAGGCTTCAAAAGATGTTTCTTGAGTTAGAAAACTCAGTTGTCTGAAGTTAAAACTTATATAGCAAGGTTTACAAAACAGGGACAAGAGGGCTATACCATAATTAAATGACTTTGGTCTTTCCCAAAGCCAGAATTATGATACTTCATGATTCTTTTCTCACATGCTCTAGAAAATGAGAAGCAAATCAGAACTTTTGGCCACTAAAAAGCACTAACTGAATCTCTATTTGTTTTCTTCCTTATAGAATATGGGGATGGAGACATAAAGTTGTTTTTTTTTAATAATAACTTTTTATTGACAGAACCCATGCCAGGATAATTTTTTACATTATCCCTTGTACTCACTTCTGTTCCGATTTTTCCCCTTTCTCCTTCCACCCCCTCCCATAGATGGCAAGCAGTCCTATATATGTTGAATATGTCGCAGTATATCCTAGACACAATATATGTGTACAGAACCAAAGAGTTCTCTTGTTGCACAGGGAGAATTGGATTCAGAAGGTAAAAATAACCTGGGAAGAAAAACAAAAATGCAAACAGTTTACATTCATTTTCCAGTGTTCTTTCTTTGGGTGTAGCTGCTTCTGTCCATCATTGAATTAGGTCTCTTTGTCAAAGAAATCCACTTCCATCATAATATATCTTCATACAGTATCGTTGTTGAAGTACATAATGATCTCCTGGTTCTGCTCATTTCACTTTGCATCATTTCATGTAAGTCTCTCCAAGCCTCTCTATATTCATCCTGCTGGTCATTTCTTACAGAACAATAATATTCCATAACATTCCCATACCATAATTTACCCAACCATTCTCCAATTGATGGGCATCCATTCATTTTCCAGTTTCTAGCCACTACAAACAGGGCTGCCAGAAACATTTTGGCACATACCGGTCCCTTTCTCTTCTTTAGTATCTCTTTGGGATATAAACCCAGTAGTAGCACTGCTGGGTCAAAGGGTATGCACAGTTTGATAACTTTTTGGGCATAATTCCAGATTGCTCTCCAGAATGGTTGGATTCATTCACAACTCCACCAACAATGCATCAATGTCCCAGTTTTCCCACATCCACTCCAACATTTATCATTATTTTTTCCTGTCATTTTAGCCAATATGACAGGTGTGTAATGGTATCTCAGAGTTGTCTTAATTTGCATTTCTCTGATTAATAGTGATCTGGAGCACTCTTTCATATGAGTGGTAATAGTTTCAATTTCATCATCTGAAAATTGTATGTTCATATCCTTTGACCATTTATCAATTGGAGAATGGCTTGGTTTCTTATATATTAGAGTCAATTCTCTATATATTTTGGAAATGAGGGCTTTATCAGAACCTTTAACTGTGAAGATGTTTTCCCAGTTTGTTGCTTCCCTTCTAATCTTGTTTGCATTAGTTTTGTTTGTACAAAAGTTTTTTAATTTGTTGTAACCAAAATTTTCTATTTTGTGATCAATAGTGGTCTCTAGTTCATCTTTGGTCACAAATTTCTTCCTCCTCCACAGGTCTGAGAGATAAACTATCCTATGTTCCAATAATTTATTTATAAGCTCGTTCAAAAAGTGAGTTGTTAACAAAATCCATATTATCATCTTTGAGATTATAGGTTCATATATTTAGAACTAGAAAGAACCTTGGAAGCCAATAAATCTAACCCCCTTATCTTACACATGAGGAAACTGAGTTATAGAGAGTCTAAACTACTAGCCCAAAACTGGTTCTCCGACAATAGAAAAAGTTCCTACTCTAAAGCATTTCCTACTTATTGTTCACTCTGATATCATCATATAGTTAAGAACTATTCAATGGTTCATGAGGGTCACATGCTTAGTGTTGGTATGAGGTACTAGAATTAGTCCTGACTCCTGAGTTCATTATTTCTTTTAAAAACACTGGCTCTAACTACACAGTGTAGTGGACAGTAAATCTTTAACAAACTATAGTAGAAAACATATGTTTCCTACAAAAAGGCTTAATTACAAGTATAAAAGTATGAGTACTTACAAGTAAAATTGTTGTATGTTTATCTAAGAAATAGCCAAAAATGCTGAATGATGAATACAGGAGCATTTGGTAACCATTCAAGCTAAAGTCACAATAGCATATCATCAAATGGTGCCTATCAGATAATGGATGTTTTTTATTCCTGGAACTTTTTTATAATTATTCAATAAGAAGTAGTTGTGAATTATTCTCTATCCCATCTCCACACCTCCATCATTAAATTGTGCATGCTCTTTGAGGGAGAGAGGAGAGAAATTCTGTCAACTGGAAAAATAATAAAGATTTTAAAAAAGAAAAAAAATCATGTTTCTATGAATAGTGGCACAATAGATAGACTAGACAATATATTTTTTTCCTCCAAAACAAATTATATTAAACTATACTGAATTACTACCATGAGCAAAGTATGATAGGGAAAAGAAAAATATTGAAAAACAAGAGTGCCCATAGAAAATCAAGTTATTATAGCACTAATCTCTTATTAGTGAATATCCAAAGAGCAGATTTCTTCTTTTCCTTCTCTATTTTGATACTGCAGTTACTTTAGTGGAAGTTTGGGTAAGCTTTGGAATTAATACATTTTTTCTATAAGCATGGTTGAGAAATAAGAGCCCAAAATTTAAAAATAAATAAAAATATTAAAAATAAAAAAGATAAATAAGGAGTCAGAATATTGTCTACACCATTATATGCAGTTTTTTTTAGCAATCCTACTCCATTCTGACATTTTGGTCACCAAGCTGATCACTGATGCCATCAACATTTTGTAGAAAAAATATATCATTAAATCGCAGTATTATAGCTATTTGGAACCTTAGAAATTATTTACTACAACACTCATTCTAAAGATGAGGACATGGTGAACCAGTGAGGTCTGATATCTTTCCCAAGGTTAATCAGTTAATAAGAAATAGATCAACGATCTGAGTCATGATTTCATGACTAACCCCAGGACCCTTTCCATATATCTTTATTTCCTAAAACTTGAGAGTTCAATTAAAAATCCATAGCATTGGTTTATTCTCATAGATAATTATTACTTCTCTCAAAAAATGAACCCAATGCAAGAAAATACTAAGAAGATACAAATGAAAATAGCTGTGTTCTCATCTTAGCAAAGATGATAAAAGACAAAAAAATTGCCTATGTTAAGAGGTTGTGGGAAGTCAGGATATTACACTGCTGGAATTGTGAATTAAAATGCTCTGTAAAACAATTTGGGCTTATATGAGAAAAATCACTAAAATATGCATACCCTTTTGCCCTATATTATAAGCTGCTGGCAAATTCTTCAGAGAGGTCAAAGCCAAAAAGAATGATTCTATTTACATATGCATATGTACTACACAGAGACACATTTCAGGAAACTAGAATAAAAATGCTAGATAATCAATGGGGAAATGACTGAACTAATTTCATTACATGAATGCAACACTATAGTATTATGTGCCAAAAACATCAGTGCATATGAGGAATTTAGGGAAAGTGAGAGAGACTTGTATAAACTGAGTTGAGATAGAGTGAAATAAGTAGAACCAAGAGAACAATATTTATAATGGCCTCCCTCCCACCAGAGTCAACATAAAGGAATATTTAAAAAAAAAATCGGTCTTGATATGTATATTTAGGATGACTTAGCTACAAGGATGAAGTCACTCAAACTCAAAGTACTAAAACTGATTTGTTCAAGGCATATGC